>NW_026525943.1:10000-22500 GCF_943734725.1 Anopheles marshallii
ACAGTCAAGTGAAAGATCGGTACCAGACTTCAACTCAATCGGCCGATTGGTTTAACTAATAAGTGCACCGGTCCTACCACCTTCAGAAGCAGCATTCCCGGCCTGTTGCATGTATTAGCTCTGGTTTTCATCAATCTTCCCCTGCTGTGTTATACTGAGCTTATGCGGTTTCTCGATTGTCGTGCAAAGTGTGTTATCACACATACCCAATATGCTCAACTCTCATGTTCGTTTGACGCACCAAACTTTATTAGTGATGCACCACACAACAGGTTTTAATATACGCGATCGTGTGTGTTTCAGTGTGAACTTGGTGCGCCAAGTCCATTTGTGATGCATCACTTAGCTAACCATCTTTCGGGACTGTTTAGGGTATGTGCTCCTCCACATCTATGCTTACTCGTACACATTCTCTGTCAATAGGTTTAAGATCGGGCATTCTACCATATCATTGCCTTAATGCTTTCAAATCAAGGCTACCAGGGTAGCCTAATTGCGTTCGAAACTCAACTTGTGAGCTGTCGGCCCTAGAAGTTTTTTAGGCTGCTAGGACCTCTCTCTATATTTTGCCTTTGGACTTCTCGAAGCTCAACTTGTGAGCAGTTCCATGCACCACTACCCGTATCTCTTAGCTTAGTTCTAGCCATGTGCGTTCAAAGCTCAACGTTAAGCTGTGTCCTGCACCACAATCGTTATATAATAAGCTTATCTCTAAGCTTTTTTGCGTTCAATGCTCAACGTTAAGCTATCCCTTCGCTTAGAACCTCGCTCTACATTTTGCCTTTGGACTTCTCGAAGCTCAACTTGTGAGCAGTTCCATGCACCACTATAGGTATCTCTTAGCTTAGTTCTAGCCATGTGCGTTCAAAGCTCAACGTTAAGCGGCCTCATGCACCACAACCCTTGTATCTTAAGCTTATCTCTAAGCTTTTTTGCGTTCAATGCTCAACGTTAAGCTATCCCTTCGCTTAGAACCTCGCTCTACATTTTGCCTTTGGACTTCTCGAAGCTCAACTTGTGAGCAGTTCCATGCACCACTATAGGTATCTCTTAGCTTAGTTCTAGCCATGTGCGTTCAAAGCTCAACGTTAAGCGGCCTCATGCACCACAACCCTTGTATCTTAAGCTTATCTCTAAGCTTTTTTGCGTTCAATGCTCAACGTTAAGCTATCCCTTCGCTTAGAACCTCGCTCTATATTCAACTTTCAGATACCTCAAAGCTCAACTTATGTGGTCTGCTATTGCTCTTGAACGGGTACAATATCTGACAGAGGGGGGTTTTTGGCCCAAATTATGCATTATTAGTTTAACCTCCGTCGCAGAACCACATTTGACCAGGTCGAGAAAAAAATTTTTTCGTGACGACCTGGTCCCCCATAGTAGGGAATGAACATGACATCTTAACCATATTTGACCATTTTCAAATTTCTCGTCGCGGAATCATGACTTTGCTAGTAAAATTTGTTCCGGGTAGGGACCTCCCATACAAAATTTTCATCGCTCCAAAAGTGATTTCGTTTCACTTTTCAACATTTACAAGGTCCATAAATCATGTTTTGAGACGATATGGAAAAAAAAATTTTTTGCCCGTCTCGACCAACTCGACCGATGGTGACCACAGCAGGGTGCTCCATACAAATTTTCCTTATGTGGAATTTTCAGTGTAAAATAAGGTTTCTCCAATCGATCGCGGGTTTCACTTTTCATCATTTGCTAGGTCTAACTATGATGTTTTGAGTGGTCCCGCAAAAATTTTTTCTCTTGGCCAGTCGACCCTTTCGTCCATGTCGGTGTGTTCTGCAGTAGGGTGCTCCATACAAATTTTCCTTATGTGGAATTTTTCAGTGTAAAATAAGGTTTCTCCAATCGATCGCGGGTTTCACTTTTCATCATTTGCTAGGTCTAACTATGATGTTTTGAGTGGTCCCGCAAAAATTTTTTCTTGGACCGGGCCTTCCTTCCCGGCCCTGTCGGTGTGCTCTGCAGTAGGGTGCTCCATACAAATTTTCCTTATGTGGAATTTTTCAGTGTAAAATAAGGTTTCTCCAATCGATCGCGGGTTTCACTTTTCATCATTTGCTAGGTCTAACTATGATGTTTTGAGTGGTCCCGCAAAAATTTTTTCTTGGACCGGGCCTTCCTTCCCGGCCCTGTCGGTGTGCTCTGCAGTAGGGTGCTCCATACAAATTTTCCTTATGTGGAATTTTTCAGTGTAAAATAAGGTTTCTCCAATCGATCGCGGGTTTCACTTTTCATCATTTGCTAGGTCTAACTATGATGTTTTGAGTGGTCCCGCAAAAATTTTTTCTTGGACCGGGCCTTCCTTCCCGGCCCTGTCGGTGTGCTCTGCAGTAGGGTGCTCCATACAAATTTTCCTTATGTGGAATTTTTCAGTGTAAAATAAGGTTTCTCCAATCGATCGCGGGTTTCACTTTTCATCATTTGCTAGGTCTAACTATGATGTTTTGAGTGGTCCCGCAAAAATTTTTTCTTGGACCGGGCCTTCCTTCCCGGCCCTGTCGGTGTGCTCTGCAGTAGGGTGCTCCATACAAATTTTCCTTATGTGGAATTTTTCAGTGTAAAATAAGGTTTCTCCAATCGATCGCGGGTTTCACTTTTCATCATTTGCTAGGTCTAACTATGATGTTTTGAGTGGTCCCGCAAAAATTTTTTCTTGGACCGGGCCTTCCTTCCCGGCCCTGTCGGTGTGCTCTGCAGTAGGGTGCTCCATACAAATTTTCCTTATGTGGAATTTTTCAGTGTAAAATAAGGTTTCTCCAATCGATCGCGGGTTTCACTTTTCATCATTTGCTAGGTCTAACTATGATGTTTTGAGTGGTCCCGCAAAAATTTTTTCTCTTGGCCAGTCGACCCTTTCGTCCATGTCGGTGTGTTCTGCAGTAGGGTGCTCCAACCAAGTTTTCCTTATGTGGAATTTTTCAGTGTAAAATAAGGTTTCTCCAATCGATCGCGGGTTTCACTTTTCATCATTTGCTAGGTCTAACTATGATGTTTTGAGTGGTCCCGCAAAAATTTTTTCTTGGACCGGGCCTTCCTTCCCGGCCCTGTCGGTGTGCTCTGCAGTAGGGTGCTCCATACAAATTTTCCTTATGTGGAATTTTTCAGTGTAAAATAAGGTTTCTCCAATCGATCGCGGGTTTCACTTTTCATCATTTGCTAGGTCTAACTATGATGTTTTGAGTGGTCCCGCAAAAATTTTTTCTTGGACCGGGCCTTCCTTCCCGGCCCTGTCGGTGTGCTCTGCAGTAGGGTGCTCCATACAAATTTTCCTTATGTGGAATTTTTCAGTGTAAAATAAGGTTTCTCCAATCGATCGCGGGTTTCACTTTTCATCATTTGCTAGGTCTAACTATGATGTTTTGAGTGGTCCCGCAAAAATTTTTTCTTGGACCGGGCCTTCCTTCCCGGCCCTGTCGGTGTGCTCTGCAGTAGGGTGCTCCATACAAATTTTCCTTATGTGGAATTTTTCAGTGTAAAATAAGGTTTCTCCAATCGATCGCGGGTTTCACTTTTCATCATTTGCTAGGTCTAACTATGATGTTTTGAGTGGTCCCGCAAAAATTTTTTCTTGGACCGGGCCTTCCTTCCCGGCCCTGTCGGTGTGCTCTGCAGTAGGGTGCTCCATACAAATTTTCCTTATGTGGAATTTTTCAGTGTAAAATAAGGTTTCTCCAATCGATCGCGGGTTTCACTTTTCATCATTTGCTAGGTCTAACTATGATGTTTTGAGTGGTCCCGCAAAAATTTTTTCTTGGACCGGGCCTTCCTTCCCGGCCCTGTCGGTGTGCTCTGCAGTAGGGTGCTCCATACAAATTTTCCTTATGTGGAATTTTTCAGTGTAAAATAAGGTTTCTCCAATCGATCGCGGGTTTCACTTTTCATCATTTGCTAGGTCTAACTATGATGTTTTGAGTGGTCCCGCAAAAATTTTTTCTTGGACCGGGCCTTCCTTCCCGGCCCTGTCGGTGTGTTCTGCAGTAGGGTGCTCCATACAAATTTTCCTTATGTGGAATTTTTCAGTGTAAAATAAGGTTTCTCCAATCGATCGCGGGTTTCACTTTTCATCATTTGCTAGGTCTAACTATGATGTTTTGAGTGGTCCCGCAAAAATTTTTTCTTGGACCGGGCCTTCCTTCCCGGCCCTGTCGGTGTGCTCTGCAGTAGGGTGCTCCATACAAATTTTCCTTATGTGGAATTTTTCAGTGTAAAATAAGGTTTCTCCAATCGATCGCGGGTTTCACTTTTCATCATTTGCTAGGTCTAACTATGATGTTTTGAGTGGTCCCGCAAAAATTTTTTCTTGGACCGGGCCTTCCTTCCCGGCCCTGTCGGTGTGCTCTGCAGTAGGGTGCTCCATACAAATTTTCCTTATGTGGAATTTTTCAGTGTAAAATAAGGTTTCTCCAATCGATCGCGGGTTTCACTTTTCATCATTTGCTAGGTCTAACTATGATGTTTTGAGTGGTCCCGCAAAAATTTTTTCTTGGACCGGGCCTTCCTTCCCGGCCCTGTCGGTGTGCTCTGCAGTAGGGTGCTCCATACAAATTTTCCTTATGTGGAATTTTTCAGTGTAAAATAAGGTTTCTCCAATCGATCGCGGGTTTCACTTTTCATCATTTGCTAGGTCTAACTATGATGTTTTGAGTGGTCCCGCAAAAATTTTTTCTTGGACCGGGCCTTCCTTCCCGGCCCTGTCGGTGTGCTCTGCAGTAGGGTGCTCCATACAAATTTTCCTTATGTGGAATTTTTCAGTGTAAAATAAGGTTTCTCCAATCGATCGCGGGTTTCACTTTTCATCATTTGCTAGGTCTAACTATGATGTTTTGAGTGGTCCCGCAAAAATTTTTTCTTGGACCGGGCCTTCCTTCCCGGCCCTGTCGGTGTGCTCTGCAGTAGGGTGCTCCATACAAATTTTCCTTATGTGGAATTTTTCAGTGTAAAATAAGGTTTCTCCAATCGATCGCGGGTTTCACTTTTCATCATTTGCTAGGTCTAACTATGATGTTTTGAGTGGTCCCGCAAAAATTTTTTCTTGGACCGGGCCTTCCTTCCCGGCCCTGTCGGTGTGCTCTGCAGTAGGGTGCTCCATACAAATTTTCCTTATGTGGAATTTTTCAGTGTAAAATAAGGTTTCTCCAATCGATCGCGGGTTTCACTTTTCATCATTTGCTAGGTCTAACTATGATGTTTTGAGTGGTCCCGCAAAAATTTTTTCTCTTAGCCAATCGACCCTTTCGTCCATGTCGGTGTGTTCTGCAGTAGGGTGCTCCAACCAAGTTTTCCTAATGAAAGTTTTTCGTGGTTTCGTGTGAGTTAAAAACTCCGGAACTTGGCTTATTTTCACCATAATTTCCACATATGGTGACCAACTCAATAAACGTTTTGTGCGTATCCTATGGACAGTTTTTCGCGTTCAACTTGGTGAACTAGGGTTGTTTTCCCGAAGGGTAGAAAAATCTGGACTTAGCCAAATTTTGAAATCTCCAACCAATCTTGGCCTGTTAGATTATCTTGGTTGGGTTGCTATGGGCTGCTACGGCCTACTTGATAGGCAATGTTTCAACTCTTGGAAGCTTTCGTGGTTGTTTAGAACTGTCCATGGCCTTCTTGATAGAAATGGCTTATGGTGGCCATGGACTTAGCAACATTTTGAGATCCAATCTTGGCCTGTTAGAGTATCTTGGTTGGTTTGCTATGGGCTGGTACGGCCTACTTGATAGGCAATGTTTCAACTCTTGGAAGCTTTCGTGGTTGCTAAGCACTGTCCATGGCCTTCTTGATAGAAATGGCTTATGGTGGCCATGGACTTAGCCAAATTTTGAAGTCTCCAACCAATCTTGGCCTGTTAGAGTATCTTGGTTGGGTTGCTATGGGCTGCTACGGCCTACTTGATAGGCAATGTTTCAACTCTTGGAAGCTTTCGTGGTTGCTAAGCACAGTTCGTGGCCTTCTTGATAGAAATGGCTTATGGTGGCCATGGACTTAGCCAAATTTTGAAATCTCCAACCAATCTTGGCCTGTTAGAGTATCTTGGTTGGGTTGCTATGGGCTGGTACGGCCTACTTGATAGGCAATGTTTCAACTCTTGGAAGCTTTCGTGGTTGCTAAGCACTGTTCGTGGCCTTCTTGATAGAAATGGCTTATGGTGGCCATGGACTTAGCCAAATTTTGAATTCTCCAACCAATCTTGGCCTGTTAGAGTATCTTGGTTGGGTTGCTATGGGCTGGTACGGCCTACTTGATAGGCAATGTTTCAACTCTTGGCCGCTTTCGTGGTTGCTAAGCACTGTTCATGGCCTTCTTGATAGAAATGGCTTATGGTGGCCATGGACTTAGCCAAATTTTGAAATCTCCAACCAATCTTGGCCTGTTAGAGTATCTTGGTTGGGTTGCTATGGGCTGGTACGGCCTACTTGATAGGCAATGTTTCAACTCTTGGAAGCTTTCGTGGTTGCTAAGCACTGTCCATGGCCTTCTTGGTAGAAATGGCTTATGGTGGCCATGGACTTAGCCAAATTTTGAAATCTCCAACCAATCTTGGCCTGTTAGAGTATCTTGGTTGGGTTGCTATGGGCTGCTACGGCCTACTTGATAGGCAATGTTTCAACTCTTGGAAGCTTTCGTGGTTGTTTAGAACTGTCCATGGCCTTCTTGATAGAAATGGCTTATGGTGGCCATGGACTTAGCAAAATTTTGAATTCTCCAACCAATCTTGGCCTGTTAGATTATCTTGGTTGGGTTGCTATGGGCTGCTACGGCCTACTTG
The DNA here is from genome assembly GCF_943734725.1 of Anopheles marshallii. Lineage (NCBI taxonomy): Eukaryota > Metazoa > Arthropoda > Insecta > Diptera > Culicidae > Anopheles > Anopheles marshallii. The sequence goes on from NW_026525943.1 coordinate 16,788, forward strand.
ATAGGCAATGTTTCAACTCTTGGAAGCTTTCGTGGTTGTTTAGAACTGTCCATGGCCTTCTTGATAGAAATGGCTTATGGTGGCCATGGACTTAGCAACATTTTGAGATCCAATCTTGGCCTGTTAGAGTATCTTGGTTGGGTTGCTATGGGCTGCTACGGCCTACTTGATAGGCAATGTTTCAACTCTTGGAAGCTTTCGTGGTTGCTAAGCACAGTTCGTGGCTTATTGATAGAAATGGCTTATCGTGGCCATGGACTTAGCAAAATTTTGAATTCTCCAACCAATCTTGGCCTGTTAGAATATCTTGGTTGGGTTGCTATGGGCTGGTACGGCCTACTTGATAGGCAATGTTTCAACTCTTGGAAGCTTTCGTGGTTGCTAAGCACTGTTCGTGGCCTTCTTGATAGAAATGGCTTATGGTGGCCATGGACTTAGCCAAATTTTGAAGTCTCCAACCAATCTTGGCCTGTTAGAGTATCTTGGTTGGGTTGCTATGGGCTGGTACGGCCTACTTGATAGGCAATGTTTCAACTCTTGGAAGCTCTCGTGGTTGCTAAGCACTGTCCATGGCCTTCTTGATAGAAATGGCTTATGGTGGCCATGGACTTAGCAACATTTTGAAGTCTCCAACCAATCTTGGCCTGTTAGATTATCTTGGTTGGTTTGCTATGGGCTGGTACGGCCTACTTGATAGGCAATGTTTCAACTCTTGGAAGCTTTCGTGGTTGCTTAGGATAAGAATCCCGACGAGAAAGGTTTCCCGGACTTATAAAAATAACCGATTAGCCCCAAGGACACATCTTCCTTGAAAGGCTAATCATGCACCACACACCACACCACCCATAGGCTTGCAAGCAGCACTCTTGTCGAGTGCAGCAAGCCTATGCTCACATCAACTACCGTACACGTACCACCATAGGCTTGCAAGCAGCACTCTTGTCGAGTGCAGCAAGCCTATGCTCATCAACTACCATACGTACCACCACAGCCTTGCAAGCAGCACTCTTGTCGAGTGCAGCAAGCCTATACTCCACGAACTAACCACTTCACCACCAAGCATGGGTCGCCTGAGAGGATCGATGCGAACGCATCTCTACAACTCGCAGCTCCCAGCCTGTAGTCCCGTCGTTTGCGGGCGGTCGAAGGTGTCGAAACTAGTTGTATCCACGGTCGACGGGAGCACAGCCACCAGGGTTCCCTGTGATAAGGTACTTCCACGTGCAGCGTACACCCGCCCGTTGCGGCTCAGTCTAGTGCTATAGCGGGGATGAGACGGCAGTGTGCACGGGGCAGCACCGACGGATCTCAGAGGGTTGTTAAGCCCGCTAGCTTCCGATCACCTAATGGGTTTATGATGCGCTATCAGCTCGGATTGGATACGACCTTAGAGGCGTTCAGGCATAATCCAGCGGACGTAGCGTCATACCAAAGTCCGGTCGAACTAGTATTGAGCCAGTGGTCCGTACCTGTGGTTCCTCTCGTACTGCACAGGAATTCCGTTAAGATAGCAGCATACAGCACACACCAGTAGGGTAAAACTAACCTGTCTCACGACGGTCTAAACCCAGCTCACGTTCCCTTGAAAGGGTGAACAATCCTACGCTTGGTGAATTTTGCTTCACAATGATAGGAAGAGCCGACATCGAAGGATCAATAAGCCACGTCGCTATGAACGCTTGGCGGCCACAAGCCAGTTATCCCTGTGGTGACATTCGAGCAGTCGAGCTGTTTGGACATGGCGTGTTTTGCTCCGCAGTGAGAAGGAAAATATTGGTGCAAAAATCGTTTGGAGAGACTGGATTTTAGTTATAATCCGTTGTTAAGTGTACGTTTTAAGGGAATCGAGTGAAAACCGCGTGAAAATCGGTGCGATAATACGGAAAATAAGTAAAAAACATTCCCCATACATTTTGTATGGGGAACTATTTCCGCTATAAAAACGGGCAAAATAGACCTTTTTCGGTGCGGTTTTCAGTGAAAAAGCGAGATTGGACGCCATTTAAGCGATTAAAAGTGATAGACAGTGTTTGCCGGTGAAATTCGGCCCGAAATACGGAGTGGCAAATTCGCGCAAAGAATTACAACAACAACAACAACAACAGTGTGTGTGTATCGTGAGTTTGCGTAAAAATCCGGTCCAATCGGGCCGGAAGTGGACGGAAACGGTAGTTTTTGTGCCCGTGATCGTGTTAATGCAAAAAAACCGGACGGAAATCGGACGAAAATCGCCGAAAAACAACGTGGCAAAAAAGTGCAAGGGGTGCTACCGCCGGAGCACGTGGTTTCGAGCAACGGTGTTTATTAGAAAATCGTTAATAACTTTGCGAGTTTTTATCGGATTCGTGTGCGGTTTTCACCGTTGTGATTGTTTTAACTCGTTTAATAAGATCCAAGCGAAAAAACAGTGAAAAACGCGAAAAAATTTTTTGACATTTTTTGGTGACATCCGAGTGACACATATGACCCCGCTGACGAATTTTCGAAGGTGAGCAGTCCCCCGCTGACAAATTTTCAAATTGACGGTTTTTGCTCGAAAAACTGCTCGAAACTCAAAAACACGTAGAAAAATTCTGGGAAGCTGGGGGGGTCATCGGCAGCTCGAATCTGCTCGATTTGGACAGTTTTCATCGAGCTCGAAACTGCTCGAAACTGCTCGAATTTCCGAATTTAACTGAAAATCGCGGGGAAAAATCGGGAACGACTGGGGAAAATACGGGAAGGCGTCTGCAAGTAGGGAAACACCTCCCCCTGACCACGGAGGCCTGCTTGGGTCTCTAAAATGGCGACAACCCGAGCATCGCGTCCTCGGTCGGAGTCTACCGAGGAAAGGCCGGGGCGGTCTCTTTTGGCTGTAGAGCCGAAGGTAATGTTGACAAGAGCTTCGGTGATGGCATCGAAGTCGACGAACAACGACATGGTGGAACTGCGGAAGGTGATCGGGGAAATGTCCCTCGCAAACGAGCAGCTTCGAACCATGTGTAAAGAGCTGCAGCAAGAGCTTGTGATGCTGCGACAGCGGATTGAGGCCAATGACAACATGGCCCGCGAGGAACGAAAGTTGGCCCGGGAGGAACTGAAGCTGGCCCAGCAGCAGTTCAAAGAAGAGCTGCAATGGAACAAGCAACAGGCTCGTCAGTGGCACGAGGAGACTCAACGTCTCCGCAAGGAGCTAGAAAAGGAGACGGCAAGCCACCAGGAGCTGTTGGCGCAGATGCTTGGTTGTGGCGGCAATCAGGCACAGCAATCGCAGCTGCAGGAGCAGTCGTCTTCTTTGACGAAGCAGCAGCCCCAACGGTTGCAGAAACAACAGCAACGGCCACAACAGACGCAGGGGCCAACGCGTGGCCCTGCTCAGCAGCAACCGCTGCAGCAGCAACAACAACAGCAGCAGCAGCGGCCGTCCTATGCCAATGTGGCTGCCGAGGCATCTGGTACACAGGCGACGCAGAGTGGCGCATGGACGGTGGTGGGACCCCGCAAGGCACCACCGAAGCCGCAGCAGCAACAACAGCAGCAGCCGGAAAAGCCACGCCCGCAACTTGCGCCACGCAAGCAGTCGACGAAAAAGAAGATGGACGCTATAGAGGTGGCCCCAGGAGACGGTCAAACGTGGACAGACGTTTACCAGCTAGTCCGCAGCGCACCGTCGTTGGCTGAACACCAGGCGAAGCTCGGTGTGGGACGGCGAACGACGCGGGATCGGCTGGTTATGGACGTAGAGGACGGTGCTAATTCGGAAGCAATTTTTCAACGTGTACAGGAGGTCTGCGCACAGGCCGCAGCTCCGGCCACCGCCCGCCTGGTGACGGAAACGGTAGAGGTCCGCCTGGAAGAGGTGGACCCTTTAGCGACGGCGACGGACGTGGCGACGGCGATCCAAACATTCACAGAGCAGTCGGTGAAGGAATCCGCCGTGCATTTGGTCAAGGCATGGAATGGCACGCAGACGGCATACGTCCGAATGGCAGTGAAGGCGGCAGCGAAGATTGCGCAGCAGCACGTGAAGGTGCTGCACACTTCGTGCCTAGCTACGCAGTTGACACCACTGACGCGGGGCCAGCAGCGGTGCTTCAAATGCCTGGAGCACGGACACCTGCGGCACCAATGCCGGAGCGAGATGGATTGGTCGACGCACTGCATCCGCTGCGGCCAACCGGGACACCTGGCCCGAACATGCACGGCAGCGGTCTGCTGCGTGACATGCAAGGGCCCGCACCGGGTGGGACATCCGTCCTGTCCTCGACAACGATAAAGGTCCTGCAGATCAACCTCGGGCGCAGCAGATCAGCGCAGGACCTGATGCTGCAGACGGCGCGGGAGCTGGGGGTGGACGTTGTCATCGCCTGCGAATTATATAAGTCGCCTCGGGACAACGGCAGATGGGCGGTGGATGAGGCGCAGAGTGTGGCAGTGGTCGCCACCGGGGCTTATCCCATACAGCGTTTATGGGAAAGCGCTCATCCTGGGCTGGTGGTGGCCACAGTGGGAGGAGTGACATTCGCTAGCTGCTACGTCTCGCCAAACACCGGACCAGCGGACTTCGTCGCCTATCTCGAGGCGGTGGAGATGGCGTTGGTGGGACATCAGCACCTGGTGATGGCAGGTGATCTTAATGCATGGAGTACGGACTGGGGGAGTGCCCGCACAACATCGAGAGGGCACATCCTCAAGGGCGCTATCGACCATCTGCAGCTGGAGGTCCTCAACCGCGGTAACGTGCCCACCTTCAAGGGCAATGGGGTCGCGCGCGAGAGCGTTGTAGATGTGTCCTTCGCGAGCTCTACGGTCGCCCTTGAGGACACCTGGAGGGTCAGCCAGCGATATTCGTACAGCGACCACCGGTACGTGGAGTTCTCCGTGGGCGTTCCGGGGAGACGGTCAGCACCGCAGCAGCGTACGAAACAACACCATCGGACGCAGTCGTCTCGCCTCCCGCAGCATGCAGGAGTTCGCTGGAAGACGTCGACTTTCTGCAGGGAGGGATACCAGGCTGCGCTGATTGATTGTCGATTTGCAGAAGCGGACACGCCTGACGCGCTGGTAGGAGCGCTGTCCCTGGCCTGCGACAGGACGATGGAGCGAGTGGGCCCGCCAAAGTTCCGTCAGCCGCCTAGGCTCTACTGGTGGACTCCGGAGCTGGAACGCATGAGGCGTGAGTGCGAGGAGGCGGAAGAGAGGCATCGTGGGGCCAAGGGGCCAACAGAACGGGACGCGGCTTTGGGGCGTCTGCAGGACCTTCGTAGAGGGCTGCAGCGCGGGATCCAGGAGAGTCGAAACGAGAAGCTCCAAGAGCTGATCGACGGAGTCGACAGCGACGTATTCGGACTGGGATACAAGGTGGTGATGGCCAAGCTGCGTGGTCGCACCCCGCCGGAGACGGACCGGACAGTGCTGGAGCCGATCGTGGATGCCCTGTTTCCGCTGCATCCCCCGTTCGAGTGGCCAGCCATCGAGCGAACGGCTGACGAGGAGAGGCTGCGACCCGTCACGGAAGCGGAGGTTCTCGCGCTGGCAGAACGGATGGCCCCATCCAAAGCACCTGGGCTCGATGGGATCCCGAACGCGGCGGTGAAAACCGCGATCCGTGAACACCCGCAGGCGTTTGTGCGGGTGTTTAACGACCTACTGGAACGCGGTGAGTTCCCGCGGGCTTGGAAGGAGGCGAGGCTGGTGCTGGTAGCCAAACCGGGCAAGCCACCGGGCGATCCAT
>NW_026525943.1:32500-47500 GCF_943734725.1 Anopheles marshallii
AGATCGGTACCAGACTTCAACTCAATCGGCCGATTGGTTTAACTAATAAGTGCACCGGTCCTACCACCTTCAGAAGCAGCATTCCCGGCCTGTTGCATGTATTAGCTCTGGTTTTCATCAATCTTCCCCTGCTGTGTTATACTGAGCTTATGCGGTTTCTCGATTGTCGTGCAAAGTGTGTTATCACACATACCCAATATGCTCAACTCTCATGTTCGTTTGACGCACCAAACTTTATTAGTGATGCACCACACAACAGGTTTTAATATACGCGATCGTGTGTGTTTCAGTGTGAACTTGGTGCGCCAAGTCCATTTGTGATGCATCACTTAGCTAACCATCTTTCGGGACTGTTTAGGGTATGTGCTCCTCCACATCTATGCTTACTCGTACACATTCTCTGTCAATAGGTTTAAGATCGGGCATTCTACCATATCATTGCCTTAATGCTTTCAAATTCAGGCTACCAAGGTAACCTAATTGCGTTCGAAACTCAACTTGTGAGCTGTCGGCCCTAGAAGTTTTTTAGGCTGCTAGGACCTCGCTCTACATTTTGCCTTTGGACTTCTCGAAGCTCAACTTGTGAGCAGTTCCATGCACCACTACCCGTATCTCTTAGCTTAGTTCTAGCCATGTGCGTTCAAAGCTCAACGTTAAGCTGTGTCCTGCACCACAATCGTTATATAATAAGCTTATCTCTAAGCTTTTTTGCGTTCAATGCTCAACGTTAAGCTATCCCTTCGCTTAGAACCTCGCTCTACATTTTGCCTTTGGACTTCTCGAAGCTCAACTTGTGAGCAGTTCCATGCACCACTATAGGTATCTCTTAGCTTAGTTCTAGCCATGTGCGTTCAAAGCTCAACGTTAAGCTGTGTTCTGCACCACAATCCTTATATAATAAGCTTATCTCTAAGCTTTTTTGCGTTCAATGCTCAACGTTAAGCTATCCCTTCGCTTAGAACCTCGCTCTATATTCAACTTTCAGATACCTCAAAGTTCAACTTATGTGGTCTGCTATCGAGCTTGAAGGGCTTCGTTCTCTGACAGAGGGGGGTTTTTGGGCCAAATTATGCAATATTAGTTTAACCTCCGTCGCAGAACCACATTTGACCAGGTCGAGAAAAAAAATTTTTCGTGACGACCTGGTCCCCCATAGTAGGGAATGAACATGACATCTTAACCATATTTGACCATTTTCAAATTTCTCGTCGCGGAATGATGACTTTACTAGTAAAATTTGTTCCGGGTAGGGACCTCCCATACAAAATTTTCATCGCTCCAAAAGTGATTTCGTTTCACTTTTCAACATTTACAAGGTCCATAAATCATGTTTTGAGACGATATGGAAAAAAAAATTTTTTGCCCGTCTCGACCAACTCGACCGATGGTGACCACAGTAGGGTGCTCCATACAAATTTTCCTTATGTGGAATTTTTCGGTGTAAAATAAGGTTTCTCCAATCGATCGCGGGTTTCACTTTTCATCATTTGCTAGGTCTAACTATGATGTTTTGAGTGGTCCCGCAAAAATTTTTTCTTGGACCGGGCCTTCCTTCCCGGCCCTGTCGGTGTGCTCTGCAGTAGGGTGCTCCATACAAATTTTCCTTATGTGGAATTTTTCAGTGTAAAATAAGGTTTCTCCAATCGATCGCGGGTTTCACTTTTCATCATTTGCTAGGTCTAACTATGATGTTTTGAGTGGTCCCGCAAAAATTTTTTCTTGGACCGGGCCTTCCTTCCCGGCCCTGTCGGTGTGCTCTGCAGTAGGGTGCTCCATACAAATTTTCCTTATGTGGAATTTTTCAGTGTAAAATAAGGTTTCTCCAATCGATCGCGGGTTTCACTTTTCATCATTTGCTAGGTCTAACTATGATGTTTTGAGTGGTCCCGCAAAAATTTTTTCTTGGACCGGGCCTTCCTTCCCGGCCCTGTCGGTGTGCTCTGCAGTAGGGTGCTCCATACAAATTTTCCTTATGTGGAATTTTTCAGTGTAAAATAAGGTTTCTCCAATCGATCGGGGGTTTCACTTTTCATCATTTGCTAGGTCTAACTATGATGTTTTGAGTGGTCCCGCAAAAATTTTTTCTTGGACCGGGCCTTCCTTCCCGGCCCTGTCGGTGTGCTCTGCAGTAGGGTGCTCCATACAAATTTTCCTTATGTGGAATTTTTCAGTGTAAAATAAGGTTTCTCCAATCGATCGCGGGTTTCACTTTTCATCATTTGCTAGGTCTAACTATGATGTTTTGAGTGGTCCCGCAAAAATTTTTTCTTGGACCGGGCCTTCCTTCCCGGCCCTGTCGGTGTGCTCTGCAGTAGGGTGCTCCATACAAATTTTCCTTATGTGGAATTTTTCAGTGTAAAATAAGGTTTCTCCAATCGATCGCGGGTTTCACTTTTCATCATTTGCTAGGTCTAACTATGATGTTTTGAGTGGTCCCGCAAAAATTTTTTCTTGGACCGGGCCTTCCTTCCCGGCCCTGTCGGTGTGCTCTGCAGTAGGGTGCTCCATACAAATTTTCCTTATGTGGAATTTTTCAGTGTAAAATAAGGTTTCTCCAATCGATCGCGGGTTTCACTTTTCATCATTTGCTAGGTCTAACTATGATGTTTTGAGTGGTCCCGCAAAAATTTTTTCTTGGACCGGGCCTTCCTTCCCGGCCCTGTCGGTGTGCTCTGCAGTAGGGTGCTCCATACAAATTTTCCTTATGTGGAATTTTTCAGTGTAAAATAAGGTTTCTCCAATCGATCGCGGGTTTCACTTTTCATCATTTGCTAGGTCTAACTATGATGTTTTGAGTGGTCCCGCAAAAATTTTTTCTTGGACCGGGCCTTCCTTCCCGGCCCTGTCGGTGTGCTCTGCAGTAGGGTGCTCCATACAAATTTTCCTTATGTGGAATTTTTCAGTGTAAAATAAGGTTTCTCCAATCGATCGCGGGTTTCACTTTTCATCATTTGCTAGGTCTAACTATGATGTTTTGAGTGGTCCCGCAAAAATTTTTTCTTGGACCGGGCCTTCCTTCCCGGCCCTGTCGGTGTGCTCTGCAGTAGGGTGCTCCATACAAATTTTCCTTATGTGGAATTTTTCAGTGTAAAATAAGGTTTCTCCAATCGATCGCGGGTTTCACTTTTCATCATTTGCTAGGTCTAACTATGATGTTTTGAGTGGTCCCGCAAAAATTTTTTCTTGGACCGGGCCTTCCTTCCCGGCCCTGTCGGTGTGCTCTGCAGTAGGGTGCTCCATACAAATTTTCCTTATGTGGAATTTTTCAGTGTAAAATAAGGTTTCTCCAATCGATCGCGGGTTTCACTTTTCATCATTTGCTAGGTCTAACTATGATGTTTTGAGTGGTCCCGCAAAAATTTTTTCTTGGACCGGGCCTTCCTTCCCGGCCCTGTCGGTGTGCTCTGCAGTAGGGTGCTCCATACAAATTTTCCTTATGTGGAATTTTTCAGTGTAAAATAAGGTTTCTCCAATCGATCGCGGGTTTCACTTTTCATCATTTGCTAGGTCTAACTATGATGTTTTGAGTGGTCCCGCAAAAATTTTTTCTTGGACCGGGCCTTCCTTCCCGGCCCTGTCGGTGTGCTCTGCAGTAGGGTGCTCCATACAAATTTTCCTTATGTGGAATTTTTCAGTGTAAAATAAGGTTTCTCCAATCGATCGCGGGTTTCACTTTTCATCATTTGCTAGGTCTAACTATGATGTTTTGAGTGGTCCCGCAAAAATTTTTTCTTGGACCGGGCCTTCCTTCCCGGCCCTGTCGGTGTGCTCTGCAGTAGGGTGCTCCATACAAATTTTCCTTATGTGGAATTTTTCAGTGTAAAATAAGGTTTCTCCAATCGATCGCGGGTTTCACTTTTCATCATTTGCTAGGTCTAACTATGATGTTTTGAGTGGTCCCGCAAAAATTTTTTCTTGGACCGGGCCTTCCTTCCCGGCCCTGTCGGTGTGCTCTGCAGTAGGGTGCTCCATACAAATTTTCCTTATGTGGAATTTTTCAGTGTAAAATAAGGTTTCTCCAATCGATCGCGGGTTTCACTTTTCATCATTTGCTAGGTCTAACTATGATGTTTTGAGTGGTCCCGCAAAAATTTTTTCTTGGACCGGGCCTTCCTTCCCGGCCCTGTCGGTGTGCTCTGCAGTAGGGTGCTCCATACAAATTTTCCTTATGTGGAATTTTTCAGTGTAAAATAAGGTTTCTCCAATCGATCGCGGGTTTCACTTTTCATCATTTGCTAGGTCTAACTATGATGTTTTGAGTGGTCCCGCAAAAATTTTTTCTTGGACCGGGCCTTCCTTCCCGGCCCTGTCGGTGTGCTCTGCAGTAGGGTGCTCCATACAAATTTTCCTTATGTGGAATTTTTCAGTGTAAAATAAGGTTTCTCCAATCGATCGCGGGTTTCACTTTTCATCATTTGCTAGGTCTAACTATGATGTTTTGAGTGGTCCCGCAAAAATTTTTTCTTGGACCGGGCCTTCCTTCCCGGCCCTGTCGGTGTGTTCTGCAGTAGGGTGCTCCATACAAATTTTCCTTATGTGGAATTTTTCAGTGTAAAATAAGGTTTCTCCAATCGATCGCGGGTTTCACTTTTCATCATTTGCTAGGTCTAACTATGATGTTTTGAGTGGTCCCGCAAAAATTTTTTCTTGGACCGGGCCTTCCTTCCCGGCCCTGTCGGTGTGCTCTGCAGTAGGGTGCTCCATACAAATTTTCCTTATGTGGAATTTTTCAGTGTAAAATAAGGTTTCTCCAATCGATCGCGGGTTTCACTTTTCATCATTTGCTAGGTCTAACTATGATGTTTTGAGTGGTCCCGCAAAAATTTTTTCTTGGACCGGGCCTTCCTTCCCGGCCCTGTCGGTGTGCTCTGCAGTAGGGTGCTCCATACAAATTTTCCTTATGTGGAATTTTTCAGTGTAAAATAAGGTTTCTCCAATCGATCGCGGGTTTCACTTTTCATCATTTGCTAGGTCTAACTATGATGTTTTGAGTGGTCCCGCAAAAATTTTTTCTTGGACCGGGCCTTCCTTCCCGGCCCTGTCGGTGTGCTCTGCAGTAGGGTGCTCCATACAAATTTTCCTTATGTGGAATTTTTCAGTGTAAAATAAGGTTTCTCCAATCGATCGCGGGTTTCACTTTTCATCATTTGCTAGGTCTAACTATGATGTTTTGAGTGGTCCCGCAAAAATTTTTTCTTGGACCGGGCCTTCCTTCCCGGCCCTGTCGGTGTGCTCTGCAGTAGGGTGCTCCATACAAATTTTCCTTATGTGGAATTTTTCAGTGTAAAATAAGGTTTCTCCAATCGATCGCGGGTTTCACTTTTCATCATTTGCTAGGTCTAACTATGATGTTTTGAGTGGTCCCGCAAAAATTTTTTCTTGGACCGGGCCTTCCTTCCCGGCCCTGTCGGTGTGCTCTGCAGTAGGGTGCTCCATACAAATTTTCCTTATGTGGAATTTTTCAGTGTAAAATAAGGTTTCTCCAATCGATCGCGGGTTTCACTTTTCATCATTTGCTAGGTCTAACTATGATGTTTTGAGTGGTCCCGCAAAAATTTTTTCTTGGACCGGGCCTTCCTTCCCGGCCCTGTCGGTGTGCTCTGCAGTAGGGTGCTCCATACAAATTTTCCTTATGTGGAATTTTTCAGTGTAAAATAAGGTTTCTCCAATCGATCGCGGGTTTCACTTTTCATCATTTGCTAGGTCTAACTATGATGTTTTGAGTGGTCCCGCAAAAATTTTTTCTTGGACCGGGCCTTCCTTCCCGGCCCTGTCGGTGTGCTCTGCAGTAGGGTGCTCCATACAAATTTTCCTTATGTGGAATTTTTCAGTGTAAAATAAGGTTTCTCCAATCGATCGCGGGTTTCACTTTTCATCATTTGCTAGGTCTAACTATGATGTTTTGAGTGGTCCCGCAAAAATTTTTTCTCTTAGCCAGTCGACCCTTTCGTCCATGTCGGTGTGTTCTGCAGTAGGGTGCTCCAACCAAGTTTTCCTAATGAAAGTTTTTCGTGGTTTCGTGTGAGTTAAAAACTCCGGAACTTGGCTTATTTTCACCATAATTTCCACATATGGTGACCAACTCAATAAACGTTTTGTGCGTATCCTATGGACAGTTTTTCGCGTTCAACTTGGTGAACTAGGGTTGTATTCCCGAAGGGTAAAAAAATCTGGACTTAGCCAAATTTTGAAGTCTCCAACCAATCTTGGCCTGTTAGATTATCTTGGTTGGTTTGCTATGGGCTGGTACGGCCTACTTGATAGGCAATGTTTCAACTCTTGGAACCTTTCGTGGTTGCTAAGCACTGTCCATGGCCTTCTTGATAGAAATGGCTTATGGTGGCCATGGACTTAGCAAAATTTTGAAGTCTCCAACCAATCTTGGCCTGTTAGAGTATCTTGGTTGGGTTGCTATGGGCTGGTACGGCCTACTTGATAGGCAATGTTTCAACTCTTGGAAGCTTTCGTGGTTGCTAAGCACAGTTCGTGGCCTTCTTGATAAAAATGGCTTATGGTGGCCATGGACTTAGCAAAATTTTGAAATCTCCAACCAATCTTGGCCTGTTAGAGTATCTTGGTTGGGTTGCTATGGGCTGGTACGGCCTACTTGATAGGCAATGTTTCAACTCTTGGAAGCTCTCGTGGTTGCTAAGCACTGTTCGTGGCCTTCTTGATAGAAATGGCTTATGGTGGCCATGGACTTAGCCAAATTTTGAAATCTCCAACCAATCTTGGCCTGTTAGATTATCTTGGTTGGGTTGCTATGGGCCGGTACGGCCTACTTGATAGGCAATGTTTCAACTCTTGGGCGCTTTCGTGGTTGCTAAGCACTGTCCATGGCCTTCTTGATAGAAATGGCTTATGGTGGCCATGGACTTAGCAACATTTTGAAGTCTCCAACCAATCTTGGCCTGTTAGATTATCTTGGTTGGGTTGCTATGGGCTGGTACGGCCTACTTGATAGGCAATGTTTCAACTCTTGGAAGCTTTCGTGGTTGCTAAGCACAGTTCGTGGCCTTCTTGATAAAAATGGCTTATGGTGGCCATGGACTTAGCAAAATTTTGAAATCTCCAACCAATCTTGGCCTGTTAGAGTATCTTGGTTGGGTTGCTATGGGCTGGTACGGCCTACTTGATAGGCAATGTTTCAACTCTTGGAAGCTCTCGTGGTTGCTAAGCACTGTTCGTGGCCTTCTTGATAGAAATGGCTTATGGTGGCCATGGACTTAGCCAAATTTTGAAATCTCCAACCAATCTTGGCCTGTTAGATTATCTTGGTTGGGTTGCTATGGGCCGGTACGGCCTACTTGATAGGCAATGTTTCAACTCTTGGGCGCTTTCGTGGTTGCTAAGCACTGTCCATGGCCTTCTTGATAGAAATGGCTTATGGTGGCCATGGACTTAGCAACATTTTGAAGTCTCCAACCAATCTTGGCCTGTTAGATTATCTTGGTTGGTTTGCTATGGGCTGGTACGGCCTACTTGATAGGCAATGTTTCAACTCTTGGAAGCTTTCGTGGTTGCTAAGCACAGTTCGTGGCCTTCTTGATAGAAATGGCTTATGGTGGCCATGGACTTAGCCAAATTTTGAAATCTCCAACCAATCTTGGCCTGTTAGAGTATCTTGGTTGGGTTGCTATGGGCCGGTACGGCCTACTTGATAGGCAATGTTTCAACTCTTGGGCGCTTTCGTGGTTGCTAAGCACTGTTCGTGGCCTTCTTGATAGAAATGGCTTATGGTGGCCATGGACTTAGCCAAATTTTGAAGTCTCCAACCAATCTTGGCCTGTTAGATTATCTTGGTTGGTTTGCTATGGGCTGGTACGGCCTACTTGATAGGCAATGTTTCAACTCTTGGAAGCTTTCGTGGTTGCTTAGGATAAGAATCCCGACGAGAAAGGTTTCCCGGACTTATAAAAATAACCGATTAGCCCCAAGGACACATCTTCCTTGAAAGGCTAATCATGCACCACACACCACACCACCCATAGGCTTGCAAGCAGCACTCTTGTCGAGTGCAGCAAGCCTATGCTCACATCAACTACCGTACACGTACCACCATAGGCTTGCAAGCAGCACTCTTGTCGAGTGCAGCAAGCCTATGCTCATCAACTACCATACGTACCACCACAGCCTTGCAAGCAGCACTCTTGTCGAGTGCAGCAAGCCTATACTCCACGAACTAACCACTTCACCACCAAGCATGGGTCGCCTGAGAGGATCGATGCGAACGCATCTCTACAACTCGCAGCTCCCAGCCTGTAGTCCCGTCGTTTGCGGGCGGTCGAAGGTGTCGAAACTAGTTGTATCCACGGTCGACGGGAGCACAGCCACCAGGGTTCCCTGTGATAAGGTACTTCCACGTGCAGCGTGCACCCGCCCGTTGCGGCTCAGTCTAGTGCTATAGCGGGGATGAGACGGCAGTGTGCACGGGGCAGCACCGACGGATCTCAGAGGGTTGTTAAGCCCGCTAGCTTCCGATCACCTAATGGGTTTATGATGCGCTATCAGCTCGGATTGGATACGACCTTAGAGGCGTTCAGGCATAATCCAGCGGACGTAGCGTCATACCAAAGTCCGGTCGAACTAGTATTGAGCCAGTGGTCCGTACCTGTGGTTCCTCTCGTACTGCACAGGAATTCCGTTAAGATAGCAGCATACAGCACACACCAGTAGGGTAAAACTAACCTGTCTCACGACGGTCTAAACCCAGCTCACGTTCCCTTGAAAGGGTGAACAATCCTACGCTTGGTGAATTTTGCTTCACAATGATAGGAAGAGCCGACATCGAAGGATCAATAAGCCACGTCGCTATGAACGCTTGGCGGCCACAAGCCAGTTATCCCTGTAGTTGCGAGCGAACCTCCGTAGTGAACGGACGTGTTGTGGATGAGCTCTTGTCGACGCGTGCGTGTGAGTGTATACTGTGAGTGCATACTGAGTAAGACAAAGTGTGCGAAAGAGACACCAAACGGCCACCGAGGACCTTGGTTCCACGTGTCCGGCCCCCGATCTCGGCCGCCGACCCCCCACCCAAATTTCACCCCCCCACCCCTTAAGGGGGGGGAGTTTTTCGTGGGCAGGTTTTTGTTGAATATTAAGGCGAATTGTGAACCGATCCGGACGATTAAGGTGTCGTTGGATGCGTCTCGGTAAGACGCATCTTACAAAATTTTGTATGTGTGTGTGTGTGCGTTACACCGGAAGTGGCACTTGAAAAACTGTGAGTTTTTGGTGGGGGACCGTTTTACCCCCCAAAAAGTGCGTTAGTGATCTTAAAAACACTTGAGGACTATAAGTGAGAATATCCCGCGTCGATAGAGTGGTCTAACATTTTTGTGCGACGAACCGTTGCGGAGTTATAGGCTTCCAAAGTTGGAGGTTTTGGCGATTTCCGGCGTCTTTCGTTCCCATGCATTTTGTATGGGACAGCTGTTCGGTGGCGCGTTCTTGGCCGAGTACCGTGGGTCGTCGCGTGTGACGTCAGTGCAAAGTACCGGTTTGCGCCCGATCTGGCGTTGTCGCCGCGAGTGTGCTGAAGAACATAACGGTAAAGCCCGGTGCAAGCGCACCGAAAAGTGTAACTTTTTGGCAAAGTGCACGATTTAAGGCACTTTCCGTTTGCCGTGTGTTCCTGTGTGCGTGCGTGTGTGCGAGTGTTTGGAGTGAAAATCGGCCGTATCAGCCAGGCCACGCGTGCCAGGGCTTTGGTTTCAAGTGTCCGGCCCCCGATCCTGGCCGCCGACCCCCCACCCAAATTTCACCCCCCCACCCCTTAAGGGGGGGGAGTTTTTCGTGGGCAGGTTTTTGTTGAATATTAAGGCGAATTGTGAACCGATCCGGACGATTAAGGTGTCGTTGGATGCGTCTCGGTAAGACGCATCTTACAAAATTTTGTATGTGTGTGTGTGTGCGTTACACCGGAAGTGGCACTTGAAAAACTGTGAGTTTTTGGTGGGGGACCGTTTTACCCCCCAAAAAGTGCGTTAGTGATCTTAAAAACACTTGAGGACTATAAGTGAGAATATCCCGCGTCGATAGAGTGGTCTAACATTTTTGTGCGACGAACCGTTGCGGAGTTATAGGCTTCCAAAGTTGGAGGTTTTGGCGATTTCCGGCGTCTTTCGTTCCCATACATTTTGTATGGGACAGCTGTTCGGTTGCGCGTTATTGGCCGAGTACCGTGTGTCGTCGCGTGTGTTTCTGTGTGCGTGCGTGTGTGCGAGTGTTTGGAGTGAAAATCGGCCGTATCAGCCAGGCCACGCGTGCCAGGGCTTTGGTTTCACGTGTCCGGCCCCCGATCCTGGCCGCCGACCCCCCACCCAAATTTCACCCCCCCACCCCTTAAGGGGGGGGAGTTTTTCGTGGACCACCCTTTTATTTTTAACAAGGTGTAGGGTGGTCGGATCGGGACGTTTGGGGTATCGGTGGAAAGGTCTTGACAAGACGCATCCATTGAGACCTTGTGAGCGCGTCTGTGTGCGGTCTACCGGAAGTGGTGCCCGAAAAACCGTAGTTTTTCGGTTCCGGTAGATTTTGCCCCCCCTTAGGCGAATTCAACGGTACGAAAATAGTGCGAAACGCTTAGTGAGAACAGTGCGCTTCGTTTGAGGGGTCTACTGTTTCCATACGTGCAAAACTCGCTGAGATATAGGCCCCCAAACTTAGACATTTTCGTGTTTCCGGTGTGTCGGGACCGGTTTTTCTTAAGTAAGTACGAAAGTTCGTACCAAGGCGTTATTTCGTTTAAACGTGTCTCGACGGGGGGCGAAAATCCCCGTCGATCGAGCCCTCGCGCGTGCGATTCGGACTAAAACTCGCGGAGCTACGAAGGAGTGAAAAGTTTGATAAGTAGTTTGATAACTATTTATATACTTATCGGACTTTGTGGAAAATCCGCAAAAGTGGGATTACTCGGCCATCCTTTGGGTTAGGGACACGCCCGAGGCATCGTTGGAAAGGTCTCGGCGAGAGGCAGCGGACCGCCACCCCCCTCTCCCCCTCCCATTTACCCCCTCCCCTACAGGAGGGAAAAGGCCGGTGCGAAGAGCGATTTTAACGTGTGGGGAGTCAATCAACGCGCTACGTCGCCGCGAGTCGGGGAGAACACCTCCCCCGACTCCCCCCCCCCCCCCCCCCCTCCACCCTCACCCGTAACAGTGAGAGGTGGAGATGTCGTCGACGGGGCGAACCCTCCGTTCCAGGACGGAGTCAACGGAGGAGAGGCCGGCGAAGCTCTCCACTATTCTGGAGCCGCGAGTGGCTCTTACACGAACATCTGTTCCGGGAGCGAAGCAGCAGTCCCCGGAAATGTCGGAGCTGAGACAGCTCCTCAATGAGACGTCGCTCACCAACGAGCAGCTGCGAGCGACGATCGTGGGTCTGCAACAGGAGATCCAGATGCTCCGGCAGCAGATGGAAACAAATGCTGTGCAGGCCCGGCAAGATTTGCAGCTGGCCCGAGAGGAAGCCCGGATGCGCGAGACGCTGGCTCGTGAAGACAACGAGCGCCTGCGCAACGAGCTGAGGGAGGAGCGAGCCAGCTTCCAAGAGCTCCTTGCACAGACGCTGGGCTATGGAGGCAGCCAGAAGCAGCAACAGCAGCAGCAGCAGCAGCAGCAACAACAGCAGCAGCAACGTCGTGAGCAGCAGCAGCAACAGCGACAGCAGGGAGCGGTGTCGGCAACGGCAGCTCCGCTTTCAGACCCGGAAGGCGGCTCTTGGGCTGAAGTGGTGCGTCGTAAGCCGGCCCGGCAACCGGGGAACAAGCCGCAGCAACAGCAGCAGCAGTGGCCGCAACTACCGCAACGGGCAGCGGTTCAGCGACAGCCGATCGCAGGACCGTCTAAGCAGCAGCCCCAGCAACATCAGGGACAACAGGCCCGGGGTAGCCAGCCTGGAGCACAACGAGGAGGTCGGCGTCAGCGGCAGCGAAAAACCAAGCCGGACGCTATTGAAATCGCCCCAGCTGAGGGACAAACCTGGACGGAGGTGTACCAGGCTGTCCGAACGGCTCCAGAAATGGAGAAACATGCTGAGGCCCTAGGCGTCGGGCGACGCACCACACGCTCCAGGCTTGTCATGGAGCTGAAGGAGAGCGCGGACGCTGCAGAAGTTCTGCAGTGCATCAAGCAGGTCTGCGCAAAGGCAGAACGGCCGGCCTCAGCTCGGCTGGTCACGCCTATGGTCGAAATCCGGTTGGACGCTGTCGACCCTTTAGCGAAGGAGACCGATGTGGCGATGGCGCTGACCAACCTGTGCCAATGCGAGGTGGAGGAGACATCGGTTCGCCTGCGACCTGCCTGGGACGGCACGAAAGTGGCGATAGTCCGCGTAACAGCCAGGGCTGCGGAGGGTCTGGTCGACAAGAGCGTCAAGATCAAATACACATCGTGTCTGATCCGGAAGGTGGCTCCTCTGCAGGCGCGTCAGCAACGGTGCTACAAGTGCCTCGAGATGGGGCACGTCCGAGCTGCGTGCAGGAGCGAAGTGGACCGCTCGACAAGCTGCATTCGCTGCGGGAAGCCGGATCACCAGGCGAAGAGCTGCACGGCGGAGGTGCGCTGCGTCGTGTGCAGCGGCCCGCACCCGGTCGGGCATCCGACGTGCCGGCGCTAAAAGTGCTGCAAGTGAACCTCGGGCGAAGCCGGGCAGCCCAAGACCTCATGCTGCAGACGGCTCGCGAGTTAGGGGCTCAGGTGGTGCTCGCCTGCGAACTATATCGACCACCTCGGGATGATCCGCGGTGGGCCATCGATGCGGAACAGAGCGTGGCGATAATAGCAACAGGGGCGTACCCTATTCAACGGCTTTGGGGGAGCGTCGTCCCGGGACTCGTGGTGGCCACCATAGCGGGAGTAACGTTCGCCAGCTGCTACGTGCCACCCAGCAGCGGCATCGAAGACTTCGAAAGCTTCCTCGGTGCGGTGGAGGTGTCTCTGGTCGGACACACAACATCGGTCCTGGCCGGGGACTTCAACGCCTGGAATGAGGAGTGGGGGAGTGCGCGCACCACCCGGAAGGGGCAGGAGCTCCTGAGCGTGGTGGAGCAGCTGGCGCTGCATACGCTGAACCGCGGCAACGTGCCCACGTTTAAGGGCAACGGGGTTGCGCGGGAAAGCGTTATCGACGTTTCTTTTGCCAGCCAAACTATTGCGCGACCGGACTCCTGGCGCGTGCTCGATCGCTTTTCCAGCAGCGACCATGCCTACGTCCAGTTCCAGGTGGGCGTCCCAGGACAACGTCCCACGCGACGAGGCAAGCAGCAGCAGCGAAGTCGAGACGGGACAGCCAGACACGCCGGGACCCGGTGGAAGACAACGCAATTCGATAACAAGTGCTTCGACATCGCCCTCACATGCGGCCACTTCGAGCAGGTCGCAACTCCGGAGGGGCTGATCGGCGGACTGACCCAGGCGTGCGATGAGATCATGGAGAGAGTACACGGGGCTACTTTCCATCGCAAGCCCCAGGTGTACTGGTGGTCTCCTGAGATCGAGCGCCTGAGGGAGGAATGCGGAGCAGCGGAGGCCGCCCATCGCAGGGCCCAACCTTCGGAGCGTGCGGTGACGTCGGCCAGGCTGCAGGGCTGTCGACGATTGCTGCAGGCCGCCATTCACAGCAGTAAGGAAGACAGTATGCAAGAGCTGATCGATGGGGTCGAAGCCGAGGTGTTCGGACTCGGTTACAAGGTTGTTCGAGCAAAACTACGTAACAGGGCACCACCGGAAACGGACCGAGCCGTACTAGGTCCGATCGTCGAAGCCTTGTTCCCGGACCATCCGGCATTTGAGTGGCCGGACATCGGCGCGTGCAGCGAGGCTCTGAGGCCGGTCACGACCTCGGAAATTCTTTCGTTGGCCGAGCGGATGGCGTCCTCCAAGGCGCCAGGGCTGGACGGCATCCCGAATGCCGCAGTGAAGGCGGCAATGCGGAAGCACCCGGAGGTCTTCGCCAAGGTGTACAATCAGCTGCTCGAGCGAGGGGAGTTTCCTGCGGCATGGAAGGAGGCACGCCTTGTGTTGGTCACGAAGCCAGGTAAGCCGCCGGGCGATCCGTCGTCGCACCGCCCGCTGCTAATGCTGGGAGCAGTCGCCAAGGGGTTCGAACGGCTGATCTTAGATCGGCTGAACGACCACTTGGAGGACAGCGATGCTCCTCGCCTGTCGGCAAGGCAGTACGGGTTCCGGCGCGGTCGTTCCACGCTTCAGGCCATCGAGCGGGTGATCGAGCGAGGACAACACGCGAGGACGTTTCACCGCACCAACCAGCGGGATCCTCGATGTCTGGTGGTGGCAGCACTGGACGTCAGGAACGCCTTTAACTCTGCCAGCTGGAAGGCGATCGCGGTTGCCCTGCAGAAGCTGATGGTTCCTGCAGCCCTCCAGAAAATATTGCGCAGCTACTTTTCTGAGAGGAGGCTGGTGTACGAGACCAGCGAGGGGCCAGTGCGTCGTACGGTCACGGCGGGCGTTCCACAGGGCTCAATCCTGGGCCCGACCCTGTGGAACGCGATGTACGACGGCGTGCTTCGGCTGGTGCTGCCTGAGGGCGCCGAAGTGATCGGCTTTGCGGATGACGTCGTGGTGCTGGCGAGCGGGACGACGCCGGAAGCAGCGACGGGACTGGCGGAGACGGCGGTAGCAATGATCAGCTCGTGGATGGCGCAACACCACCTGGAGCTCGCTCCGGCCAAGACCGAGCTGGTCATTGTGTCTACGATGAGACGAGACAACACCCGAGTCCCGGTGAGTATCAATGGAGTACAGAAACTGCCGACCCGCACCTTGAAATATTTAGGAGTTGTCATCGAGGACCACTTGTCGTGGAGGCCACACGTAGAGCAGGCCACGACGAAAGCGCTCCGTGTGGCGCAGGGGATTTCCCGGCTGCTCCGAAATCATGGTGGGCCAAAGAGTGCGAAGCGGCGGCTGCTTGCATCGGTGGTGGACTCCACCCTCCGCTACGCCGCGCCGATTTGGCACGAGGCAGTCCGGCTCC
>NW_026525943.1:57500-60000 GCF_943734725.1 Anopheles marshallii
TCTGGTTTTCATCAATCTTCCCCTGCTGTGTTATACTGAGCTTATGCGGTTTCTCGATTGTCGTGCAAAGTGTGTTATCACACATACCCAATATGCTCAACTCTCATGTTCGTTTGACGCACCAAACTTTATTAGTGATGCACCACACAACAGGTTTTAATATACGCGATCGTGTGTGTTTCAGTGTGAACTTGGTGCGCCAAGTCCATTTGTGATGCATCACTTAGCTAACCATCTTTCGGGACTGTTTAGGGTATGTGCTCCTCCACATCTATGCTTACTCGTACACATTCTCTGTCAATAGGTTTAAGATCGGGCATTCTACCATATCATTGCCTTAATGCTTTCAAATTCAGGCTACCAAGGTAACCTAATTGCGTTCGAAACTCAACTTGTGAGCTGTCGGCCCTAGAAGTTTTTTAGGCTGCTAGGACCTCTCTCTATATTTTGCCTTTGGACTTCTCGAAGCTCAACTTGTGAGCAGTTCCATGCACCACTACCCGTATCTCTTAGCTTAGTTCTAGCCATGTGCGTTCAAAGCTCAACGTTAAGCTGTGTCCTGCACCACAATCGTTATATAATAAGCTTATCTCTAAGCTTTTTTGCGTTCAATGCTCAACGTTAAGCTATCCCTTCGCTTAGAACCTCGCTCTACATTTTGCCTTTGGACTTCTCGAAGCTCAACTTGTGAGCAGTTCCATGCACCACTATAGGTATCTCTTAGCTTAGTTCTAGCCATGTGCGTTCAAAGCTCAACGTTAAGCTGTGTCCTGCACCACAACCCTTGTATCTTAAGCTTATCTCTAAGCTTTTTTGCGTTCAATGCTCAACGTTAAGCTATCCCTTCGCTTAGAACCTCGCTCTATATTCAACTTTCAGATACCTCAAAGCTCAACTTATGTGGTCTGCAATTGCTCTTGAACGGGTACAATTTCTGACAGAGGGGGGTTTTTGGCCCAAATTATGCATTATTAGTTTAACCTCCGTCGCAGAACCACATTTGACCAGGTCGAGAAAAAAATTTTTTCGTGACGACCTGGTCCCCCATAGTAGGGAATGAACATGACATCTTAACCATATTTGACCATTTTCAAATTTCTCGTCGCGGAATGATGACTTTACTAGTAAAATTTGTTCCGGGTAGGGACCTCCCATACAAAATTTTCATCGCTCCAAAAGTGATTTCGTTTCACTTTTCAACATTTACAAGGTCCATAAATCATGTTTTGAGACGATATGGAAAAAAAAATTTTTTGCCCGTCTCGACCAACTCGACCGATGGTGACCACAGTAGGGTGCTCCATACAAATTTTCCTTATGTGGAATTTTCAGTGTAAAATAAGGTTTCTCCAATCGATCGCGGGTTTCACTTTTCATCATTTGCTAGGTCTAACTATGATGTTTTGAGTGGTCCCGCAAAAATTTTTTCTCTTGGCCAGTCGACCCTTTCGTCCATGTCGGTGTGTTCTGCAGTAGGGTGCTCCATACAAATTTTCCTTATGTGGAATTTTTCAGTGTAAAATAAGGTTTCTCCAATCGATCGCGGGTTTCACTTTTCATCATTTGCTAGGTCTAACTATGATGTTTTGAGTGGTCCCGCAAAAATTTTTTCTTGGACCGGGCCTTCCTTCCCGGCCCTGTCGGTGTGCTCTGCAGTAGGGTGCTCCATACAAATTTTCCTTATGTGGAATTTTTCAGTGTAAAATAAGGTTTCTCCAATCGATCGCGGGTTTCACTTTTCATCATTTGCTAGGTCTAACTATGATGTTTTGAGTGGTCCCGCAAAAATTTTTTCTTGGACCGGGCCTTCCTTCCCGGCCCTGTCGGTGTGCTCTGCAGTAGGGTGCTCCATACAAATTTTCCTTATGTGGAATTTTTCAGTGTAAAATAAGGTTTCTCCAATCGATCGCGGGTTTCACTTTTCATCATTTGCTAGGTCTAACTATGATGTTTTGAGTGGTCCCGCAAAAATTTTTTCTTGGACCGGGCCTTCCTTCCCGGCCCTGTCGGTGTGCTCTGCAGTAGGGTGCTCCATACAAATTTTCCTTATGTGGAATTTTTCAGTGTAAAATAAGGTTTCTCCAATCGATCGCGGGTTTCACTTTTCATCATTTGCTAGGTCTAACTATGATGTTTTGAGTGGTCCCGCAAAAATTTTTTCTCTTGGCCAGTCGACCCTTTCGTCCATGTCGGTGTGTTCTGCAGTAGGGTGCTCCAACCAAGTTTTCCTAATGAAAGTTTTTCGTGGTTTCGTGTGAGTTAAAAACTCCGGAACTTGGCTTATTTTCACCATAATTTCCACATATGGTGACCAACTCAATAAACGTTTTGTGCGTATCCTATGGACAGTTTTTCGCGTTCAACTTGGTGAACTAGGGTTGTTTTCCCGAAGGGTAGAAAAATCTGGACTTAGCCAAATTTTGAAATCTCCAACCAATCTTGGCCTGTTAGATTATCTTGGTTGGGTTGCTATGGGCTGCTACGGCCTACTTGATAGGCA
>NW_026525944.1:10000-15000 GCF_943734725.1 Anopheles marshallii
TTCGTACAACCATCAGTAAACATGTGAACCAACGACGATCGAAGGAATAAATTCCGTTCTCAGCATCGTTGGCTATAATCGGGCAATTTACGGGCTTGCAATCCTCTCCTTTCCATGACTACCGGAGCAGTCTGGAATGTGTGTTTCCAGCAATCCAACACTATGTGAGCTATTCCAATCTATGCGTCCAACTGGTGAACATTATGTTGTGAAGGCGAGCTCCACTGTACTTACCACCGGGTATGGTGTTCGTACAACCATCAGTAAACATGTGAACCAACGACGATCGAAGGAATAAATTCCGTTCTCAGCATCGTTGGCTATGATCGGGCAATTTACGGGCTTGCAATCCTCCTATGCACCTGGCAATGTATGGTAGTGTTTCCTGCTGCTTTCCTGATTTGGATGTGTACCATGGCCTTTATCAGGCACTCTCTACTAGCTCCGGAATCGAACCCTGATTCCCGCTTCCCGTCACAACCATGGTAGTCCTCTACACTACCATCAATAGTTGATGGGGCACAGTCAAGTGAAAGATCGGTACCAGACTTCAACTCAATCGGCCGATTGGTTTAACTAATAAGTGCACCGGTCCTACCACCTTCAGAAGCAGCATTCCCGGCCTGTTGCATGTATTAGCTCTGGTTTTCATCAATCTTCCCCTGCTGTGTTATACTGAGCTTATGCGGTTTCTCGATTGTCGTGCAAAGTGTGTTATCACACATACCCAATATGCTCAACTCTCATGTTCGTTTGACGCACCAAACTTTATTAGTGATGCACCACACAACAGGTTTTAATATACGCGATCGTGTGTGTTTCAGTGTGAACTTGGTGCGCCAAGTCCATTTGTGATGCATCACTTAGCTAACCATCTTTCGGGACTGTTTAGGGTATGTGCTCCTCCACATCTATGCTTACTCGTACACATTCTCTGTCAATAGGTTTAAGATCGGGCATTCTACCATATCATTGCCTTAATGCTTTCAAATTCAGGCTACCAAGGTAACCTAATTGCGTTCGAAACTCAACTTGTGAGCTGTCGGCCCTAGAAGTTTTTTAGGCTGCTAGGACCTCTCTCTACATTTTGCCTTTGGACTTCTCGAAGCTCAACTTGTGAGCAGTTCCATGCACCACTATAGGTATCTCTTAGCTTAGTTCTAGCCATGTGCGTTCAAAGCTCAACGTTAAGCTGTGTACTGCACCACAATCCTTATATAATAAGCTTATCTCTAAGCTTTTTTGCGTTCAATGCTCAACGTTAAGCTATCCCTTCGCTTAGAACCTCGCTCTACATTTTGCCTTTGGACTTCTCGAAGCTCAACTTGTGAGCTGTTCCATGCACCACTATAGGTATCTCTTAGCTTAGTTCTAGCCATGTGCGTTCAAAGCTCAACGTTAAGCGGCCTCATGCACCACAACCCTTGTATCTTAAGCTTATCTCTAAGCTTTTTTGCGTTCAATGCTCAACGTTAAGCTATCCCTTCGCTTAGAACCTCGCTCTATATTCAACTTTCAGATACCTCGAAGCTCAACTTATGTGGTCTGCTTTCGCTCTTGAAGGGGAAATTTTTCTGACAGAGGGGGGTTTTTGGGCCAAATTATGCAATATTAGTTTAACCTCCGTCGCAGAACCACATTTGACCAGGTCGAGAAAAAAATTTTTTCGTGACGACCTGGTCCCCCATAGTAGGGAATGAACATGACATCTTAACCATATTTGACCATTTTCAAATTTCTCGTCGCGGAATGATGACTTTACTAGTAAAATTTTTTCCGGGTAGGGACCTCCCATACAAAATTTTCATCGCTCCAAAAGTGATTTCGTTTCACTTTTCAACATTTACAAGGTCCATAAATCATGTTTTGAGACGATATGGAAAAAAAAATTTTTTGCCCGTCTCGACCAACTCGACCGATGGTGACCACAGCAGGGTGCTCCATACAAATTTTCCTTATGTGGAATTTTCAGTGTAAAATAAGGTTTCTCCAATCGATCGCGGGTTTCACTTTTCATCATTTGCTAGGTCTAACTATGATGTTTTGAGTGGTCCCGCAAAAATTTTTTCTTGGACCGGGCCTTCCTTCCCGGCCCTGTCGGTGTGCTCTGCAGTAGGGTGCTCCATACAAATTTTCCTTATGTGGAATTTTTCAGTGTAAAATAAGGTTTCTCCAATCGATCGCGGGTTTCACTTTTCATCATTTGCTAGGTCTAACTATGATGTTTTGAGTGGTCCCGCAAAAATTTTTTCTTGGACCGGGCCTTCCTTCCCGGCCCTGTCGGTGTGCTCTGCAGTAGGGTGCTCCATACAAATTTTCCTTATGTGGAATTTTTCAGTGTAAAATAAGGTTTCTCCAATCGATCGCGGGTTTCACTTTTCATCATTTGCTAGGTCTAACTATGATGTTTTGAGTGGTCCCGCAAAAATTTTTTCTTGGACCGGGCCTTCCTTCCCGGCCCTGTCGGTGTGCTCTGCAGTAGGGTGCTCCATACAAATTTTCCTTATGTGGAATTTTTCAGTGTAAAATAAGGTTTCTCCAATCGATCGCGGGTTTCACTTTTCATCATTTGCTAGGTCTAACTATGATGTTTTGAGTGGTCCCGCAAAAATTTTTTCTTGGACCGGGCCTTCCTTCCCGGCCCTGTCGGTGTGCTCTGCAGTAGGGTGCTCCATACAAATTTTCCTTATGTGGAATTTTTCAGTGTAAAATAAGGTTTCTCCAATCGATCGCGGGTTTCACTTTTCATCATTTGCTAGGTCTAACTATGATGTTTTGAGTGGTCCCGCAAAAATTTTTTCTTGGACCGGGCCTTCCTTCCCGGCCCTGTCGGTGTGCTCTGCAGTAGGGTGCTCCATACAAATTTTCCTTATGTGGAATTTTTCAGTGTAAAATAAGGTTTCTCCAATCGATCGCGGGTTTCACTTTTCATCATTTGCTAGGTCTAACTATGATGTTTTGAGTGGTCCCGCAAAAATTTTTTCTTGGACCGGGCCTTCCTTCCCGGCCCTGTCGGTGTGCTCTGCAGTAGGGTGCTCCATACAAATTTTCCTTATGTGGAATTTTTCAGTGTAAAATAAGGTTTCTCCAATCGATCGCGGGTTTCACTTTTCATCATTTGCTAGGTCTAACTATGATGTTTTGAGTGGTCCCGCAAAAATTTTTTCTTGGACCGGGCCTTCCTTCCCGGCCCTGTCGGTGTGCTCTGCAGTAGGGTGCTCCATACAAATTTTCCTTATGTGGAATTTTTCAGTGTAAAATAAGGTTTCTCCAATCGATCGCGGGTTTCACTTTTCATCATTTGCTAGGTCTAACTATGATGTTTTGAGTGGTCCCGCAAAAATTTTTTCTTGGACCGGGCCTTCCTTCCCGGCCCTGTCGGTGTGCTCTGCAGTAGGGTGCTCCATACAAATTTTCCTTATGTGGAATTTTTCAGTGTAAAATAAGGTTTCTCCAATCGATCGCGGGTTTCACTTTTCATCATTTGCTAGGTCTAACTATGATGTTTTGAGTGGTCCCGCAAAAATTTTTTCTTGGACCGGGCCTTCCTTCCCGGCCCTGTCGGTGTGCTCTGCAGTAGGGTGCTCCATACAAATTTTCCTTATGTGGAATTTTTCAGTGTAAAATAAGGTTTCTCCAATCGATCGCGGGTTTCACTTTTCATCATTTGCTAGGTCTAACTATGATGTTTTGAGTGGTCCCGCAAAAATTTTTTCTTGGACCGGGCCTTCCTTCCCGGCCCTGTCGGTGTGCTCTGCAGTAGGGTGCTCCATACAAATTTTCCTTATGTGGAATTTTTCAGTGTAAAATAAGGTTTCTCCAATCGATCGCGGGTTTCACTTTTCATCATTTGCTAGGTCTAACTATGATGTTTTGAGTGGTCCCGCAAAAATTTTTTCTTGGACCGGGCCTTCCTTCCCGGCCCTGTCGGTGTGCTCTGCAGTAGGGTGCTCCATACAAATTTTCCTTATGTGGAATTTTTCAGTGTAAAATAAGGTTTCTCCAATCGATCGCGGGTTTCACTTTTCATCATTTGCTAGGTCTAACTATGATGTTTTGAGTGGTCCCGCAAAAATTTTTTCTTGGACCGGGCCTTCCTTCCCGGCCCTGTCGGTGTGCTCTGCAGTAGGGTGCTCCATACAAATTTTCCTTATGTGGAATTTTTCAGTGTAAAATAAGGTTTCTCCAATCGATCGCGGGTTTCACTTTTCATCATTTGCTAGGTCTAACTATGATGTTTTGAGTGGTCCCGCAAAAATTTTTTCTTGGACCGGGCCTTCCTTCCCGGCCCTGTCGGTGTGCTCTGCAGTAGGGTGCTCCATACAAATTTTCCTTATGTGGAATTTTTCAGTGTAAAATAAGGTTTCTCCAATCGATCGCGGGTTTCACTTTTCATCATTTGCTAGGTCTAACTATGATGTTTTGAGTGGTCCCGCAAAAATTTTTTCTTGGACCGGGCCTTCCTTCCCGGCCCTGTCGGTGTGCTCTGCAGTAGGGTGCTCCATACAAATTTTCCTTATGTGGAATTTTTCAGTGTAAAATAAGGTTTCTCCAATCGATCGCGGGTTTCACTTTTCATCATTTGCTAGGTCTAACTATGATGTTTTGAGTGGTCCCGCAAAAATTTTTTCTTGGACCGGGCCTTCCTTCCCGGCCCTGTCGGTGTGCTCTGCAGTAGGGTGCTCCATACAAATTTTCCTTATGTGGAATTTTTCAGTGTAAAATAAGGTTTCTCCAATCGATCGCGGGTTTCACTTTTCATCATTTGCTAGGTCTAACTATGATGTTTTGAGTGGTCCCGCAAAAATTTTTTCTCTTGGCCAGTCGACCCTTTCGTCCATGTCGGTGTGTTCTGCAGTAGGGTGCTCCAACCAAGTTTTCCTAATGAAAGTTTTTCGTGGTTTCGTGTGAGTTAAAAACTCCGGAACTTGGCTTATTTTCACCATAATTTCCACATATGGTGACCAACTCAATAAACGTTTTGTGCGTATCCTATGGAC
>NW_026525944.1:25000-32500 GCF_943734725.1 Anopheles marshallii
CTGTACTTACCACCGGGTATGGTGTTCGTACAACCATCAGTAAACATGCGAACCAACGACGATCGAAGGAATGAATTCCGATCTCAGCATCGTTGGCTATGATCGGACAATTTACGGGCTTGCAATCCTCTACTTTCCAAGACCACAGTAGCGGTCTTCAACGTGCGTTCAACTTTCCAACACTTGTGAGCTATTCCAATCTATGCGTCCAACTGGTGAACATTATGTTGTGAAGGCGAGCTCCACTGTACTTACCACCGGGTATGGTGTTCGTACAACCATCAGTAAACATGTGAACCAACGACGATCGAAGGAATAAATTCCGTTCTCAGCATCGCTGGCTATGATCGGGCAATTTACGGGCTTGCAATCCTCTCCTTTCCATGACCACCGGAGCAGTCTGGAATGTGTGTTTCCAGCAATCCAACACTTGTGAGCTATTCCAATCTATGCGTCCAACTGGTGAACATTATGTTGTGAAGGCGAGCTCCACTGTACTTACCACCGGGTATGGTGTTCGTACAACCATCAGTAAACATGTGAACCAACGACGATCGAAGGAATAAATTCCGTTCTCAGCATCGTTGGCTATGATCGGGCAATTTACGGGCTTGCAATCCTCCTATGCACCTGGTAATGTATGGTAGTGTTTCCTGCTGCTTTCCTGATTTGGATGTGTACCATGGCCTTTATCAGGCACTCTCTACTAGCTCCGGAATCGAACCCTGATTCCCGCTTCCCGTCACAACCATGGTAGTCCTCTACACTACCATCAATAGTTGATGGGGCACAGTCAAGTGAAAGATCGGTACCAGACTTCAACTCAATCGGCCGATTGGTTTAACTAATAAGTGCACCGGTTCTACCACCTTCAGAAGCAGCATTCCCGGCCTGTTGCATGTATTAGCTCTGGTTTTCATCAATCTTCCCCTGCTGTGTTATACTGAGCTTATGCGGTTTCTCGATTGTCGTGCAAAGTGTGTTATCACACATACCCAATATGCTCAACTCTCATGTTCGTTTGACGCACCAAACTTTATTAGTGATGCACCACACAACAGGTTTTAATATACGCGATCGTGTGTGATTCAGTGTGAACTTGGTGCGCCAAGTCCATTTGTGATGCATCACTTAGCTAACCATCTTTCGGGACTGTTTAGGGTATGTGCTCCTCCACATCTATGCTTACTCGTACACATTCTCTGTCAATAGGTTTAAGATCGGGCATTCTACCATATCATTGCCTTAATGCTTTCAAATCAAGGCTACCAGGGTAGCCTAATTGCGTTCGAAACTCAACTTGTGAGCTGTCGGCCCTAGAAGTTTTTTAGGCTGCTAGGACCTCTCTCTATATTTTGCCTTTGGACTTCTCGAAGCTCAACTTGTGAGCAGTTCCATGCACCACTACCCGTATCTCTTAGCTTAGTTCTAGCCATGTGCGTTCAAAGCTCAACGTTAAGCTGTGTCCTGCACCACAATCGTTATATAATAAGCTTATCTCTAAGCTTTTTGCGTTCAATGCTCAACGTTAAGCTATCCCTTCGCTTAGAACCTCGCTCTACATTTTGCCTTTGGACTTCTCGAAGCTCAACTTGTGAGCAGTTCCATGCACCACTATAGGTATCTCTTAGCTTAGTTCTAGCCATGTGCGTTCAAAGCTCAACGTTAAGCTGTGTCCTGCACCACAATCGTTATATAATAAGCTTATCTCTAAGCTTTTTTGCGTTCAATGCTCAACGTTAAGCTATCCCTTCGCTTAGAACCTCGCTCTATATTCAACTTTCAGATACCTCAAATCTCAACTTATGTGGTCTGCTATCGAGCTTGAAGGGCTTCGTTCTCTGACAGAGGGGGGTTTTTGGGCCAAATTATGCAATATTAGTTTAACCTCCGTCGCAGAACCACATTTGACCAGGTCGAGAAAAAAATTTTTTCGTGACGACCTGGTCCCCCATAGTAGGGAATGAACATGACATCTTAACCATATTTAACCATTTTCAAATTTCTCGTCGCGGAATGATGACTTTACTAGTAAAATTTGTTCCGGGTAGGGACCTCCCATACAAAATTTTCATCGCTCCAAAAGTGATTTTGTTTCACTTTTCAACATTTACAAGGTCCATAAATCATGTTTTGAGACGATATGGAAAAAAAAATTTTTTGCCCGTCTCGACCAACTCGACCGATGGTGACCACAGTAGGGTGCTCCATACAAATTTTCCTTATGTGGAATTTTCAGTGTAAAATAAGGTTTCTCCAATCGATCGCGGGTTTCACTTTTCATCATTTGCTAGGTCTAACTATGATGTTTTGAGTGGTCCCGCAAAAATTTTTTCTCTTGGCCAGTCGACCCTTTCGTCCATGTCGGTGTGTTCTGCAGTAGGGTGCTCCATACAAATTTTCCTTATGTGGAATTTTTCAGTGTAAAATAAGGTTTCTCCAATCGATCGCGGGTTTCACTTTTCATCATTTGCTAGGTCTAACTATGATGTTTTGAGTGGTCCCGCAAAAATTTTTTCTTGGACCGGGCCTTCCTTCCCGGCCCTGTCGGTGTGCTCTGCAGTAGGGTGCTCCATACAAATTTTCCTTATGTGGAATTTTTCAGTGTAAAATAAGGTTTCTCCAATCGATCGCGGGTTTCACTTTTCATCATTTGCTAGGTCTAACTATGATGTTTTGAGTGGTCCCGCAAAAATTTTTTCTTGGACCGGGCCTTCCTTCCCGGCCCTGTCGGTGTGCTCTGCAGTAGGGTGCTCCATACAAATTTTCCTTATGTGGAATTTTTCAGTGTAAAATAAGGTTTCTCCAATCGATCGCGGGTTTCACTTTTCATCATTTGCTAGGTCTAACTATGATGTTTTGAGTGGTCCCGCAAAAATTTTTTCTTGGACCGGGCCTTCCTTCCCGGCCCTGTCGGTGTGCTCTGCAGTAGGGTGCTCCATACAAATTTTCCTTATGTGGAATTTTTCAGTGTAAAATAAGGTTTCTCCAATCGATCGCGGGTTTCACTTTTCATCATTTGCTAGGTCTAACTATGATGTTTTGAGTGGTCCCGCAAAAATTTTTTCTTGGACCGGGCCTTCCTTCCCGGCCCTGTCGGTGTGCTCTGCAGTAGGGTGCTCCATACAAATTTTCCTTATGTGGAATTTTTCAGTGTAAAATAAGGTTTCTCCAATCGATCGCGGGTTTCACTTTTCATCATTTGCTAGGTCTAACTATGATGTTTTGAGTGGTCCCGCAAAAATTTTTTCTTGGACCGGGCCTTCCTTCCCGGCCCTGTCGGTGTGCTCTGCAGTAGGGTGCTCCATACAAATTTTCCTTATGTGGAATTTTTCAGTGTAAAATAAGGTTTCTCCAATCGATCGCGGGTTTCACTTTTCATCATTTGCTAGGTCTAACTATGATGTTTTGAGTGGTCCCGCAAAAATTTTTTCTTGGACCGGGCCTTCCTTCCCGGCCCTGTCGGTGTGCTCTGCAGTAGGGTGCTCCATACAAATTTTCCTTATGTGGAATTTTTCAGTGTAAAATAAGGTTTCTCCAATCGATCGCGGGTTTCACTTTTCATCATTTGCTAGGTCTAACTATGATGTTTTGAGTGGTCCCGCAAAAATTTTTTCTTGGACCGGGCCTTCCTTCCCGGCCCTGTCGGTGTGCTCTGCAGTAGGGTGCTCCATACAAATTTTCCTTATGTGGAATTTTTCAGTGTAAAATAAGGTTTCTCCAATCGATCGCGGGTTTCACTTTTCATCATTTGCTAGGTCTAACTATGATGTTTTGAGTGGTCCCGCAAAAATTTTTTCTTGGACCGGGCCTTCCTTCCCGGCCCTGTCGGTGTGCTCTGCAGTAGGGTGCTCCATACAAATTTTCCTTATGTGGAATTTTTCAGTGTAAAATAAGGTTTCTCCAATCGATCGCGGGTTTCACTTTTCATCATTTGCTAGGTCTAACTATGATGTTTTGAGTGGTCCCGCAAAAATTTTTTCTTGGACCGGGCCTTCCTTCCCGGCCCTGTCGGTGTGCTCTGCAGTAGGGTGCTCCATACAAATTTTCCTTATGTGGAATTTTTCAGTGTAAAATAAGGTTTCTCCAATCGATCGCGGGTTTCACTTTTCATCATTTGCTAGGTCTAACTATGATGTTTTGAGTGGTCCCGCAAAAATTTTTTCTTGGACCGGGCCTTCCTTCCCGGCCCTGTCGGTGTGCTCTGCAGTAGGGTGCTCCATACAAATTTTCCTTATGTGGAATTTTTCAGTGTAAAATAAGGTTTCTCCAATCGATCGCGGGTTTCACTTTTCATCATTTGCTAGGTCTAACTATGATGTTTTGAGTGGTCCCGCAAAAATTTTTTCTTGGACCGGGCCTTCCTTCCCGGCCCTGTCGGTGTGCTCTGCAGTAGGGTGCTCCATACAAATTTTCCTTATGTGGAATTTTTCAGTGTAAAATAAGGTTTCTCCAATCGATCGCGGGTTTCACTTTTCATCATTTGCTAGGTCTAACTATGATGTTTTGAGTGGTCCCGCAAAAATTTTTTCTTGGACCGGGCCTTCCTTCCCGGCCCTGTCGGTGTGCTCTGCAGTAGGGTGCTCCATACAAATTTTCCTTATGTGGAATTTTTCAGTGTAAAATAAGGTTTCTCCAATCGATCGCGGGTTTCACTTTTCATCATTTGCTAGGTCTAACTATGATGTTTTGAGTGGTCCCGCAAAAATTTTTTCTTGGACCGGGCCTTCCTTCCCGGCCCTGTCGGTGTGCTCTGCAGTAGGGTGCTCCATACAAATTTTCCTTATGTGGAATTTTTCAGTGTAAAATAAGGTTTCTCCAATCGATCGCGGGTTTCACTTTTCATCATTTGCTAGGTCTAACTATGATGTTTTGAGTGGTCCCGCAAAAATTTTTTCTTGGACCGGGCCTTCCTTCCCGGCCCTGTCGGTGTGCTCTGCAGTAGGGTGCTCCATACAAATATTCCTTATGTGGAATTTTTCAGTGTAAAATAAGGTTTCTCCAATCGATCGCGGGTTTCACTTTTCATCATTTGCTAGGTCTAACTATGATGTTTTGAGTGGTCCCGCAAAAATTTTTTCTCTTAGCCAGTCGACCCTTTCGTCCATGTCGGTGTGTTCTGCAGTAGGGTGCTCCAACCAAGTTTTCCTAATGAAAGTTTTTCGTGGTTTCGTGTGAGTTAAAAACTCCGGAACTTGGCTTATTTTCACCATAATTTCCACATATGGTGACCAACTCAATAAACGTTTTGTGCGTATCCTATGGACAGTTTTTCGCGTTCAACTTGGTGAACTAGGGTTGTTTTCCCGAAGGGTAAAAAAATCTGGACTTAGCCAAATTTTGAAATCTCCAACCAATCTTGGCCTGTTAGATTATCTTGGTTGGGTTGCTATGGGCTGCTACGGCCTACTTGATAGGCAATGTTTCAACTCTTGGAAGCTTTCGTGGTTGTTTAGAACTGTCCATGGCCTTCTTGATAGAAATGGCTTATCGTGGCCATGGACTTAGCAACATTTTGAGATCCAATCTTGGCCTGTTAGATTATCTTGGTTGGTTTGCTATGGGCTGGTACGGCCTACTTGATAGGCAATGTTTCAACTCTTGGAAGCTTTCGTGGTTGCTAAGCACAGTTCGTGGCCTTCTTGATAGAAATGGCTTATGGTGGCCATGGACTTAGCCAAATTTTGAAATCTCCAACCAATCTTGGCCTGTTAGAGTATCTTGGTTGGGTTGCTATGGGCTGGTACGGCCTACTTGATAGGCAATGTTTCAACTCTTGGAAGCTTTCGTGGTTGCTAAGCACTGTTCATGGCCTTCTTGATAGAAATGGCTTATGGTGGCCATGGACTTAGCCAAATTTTGAAATCTCCAACCAATCTTGGCCTGTTAGATTATCTTGGTTGGTTTGCTATGGGCTGGTACGGCCTACTTGATAGGCAATGTTTCAACTCTTGGAAGCTCTCGTGGTTGCTAAGCACTGTTCGTGGCCTTCTTGATAGAAATGGCTTATGGTGGCCATGGACTTAGCAAAATTTTGAAGTCTCCAACCAATCTTGGCCTGTTAGATTATCTTGGTTGGTTTGCTATGGGCTGGTACGGCCTACTTGATAGGCAATGTTTCAACTCTTGGAAGCTTTCGTGGTTGCTAAGCACAGTTCGTGGCCTTCTTGATAGAAATGGCTTATGGTGGCCATGGACTTAGCCAAATTTTGAAATCTCCAACCAATCTTGGCCTGTTAGAGTATCTTGGTTGGTTTGCTATGGGCTGGTACGGCCTACTTGATAGGCAATGTTTCAACTCTTGGAAGCTTTCGTGGTTGCTAAGCACTGTTCATGGCCTTCTTGATAGAAATGGCTTATGGTGGCCATGGACTTAGCCAAATTTTGAAATCTCCAACCAATCTTGGCCTGTTAGATTATCTTGGTTGGTTTGCTATGGGCTGGTACGGCCTACTTGATAGGCAATGTTTCAACTCTTGGAAGCTTTCGTGGTTGCTAAGCACAGTTCGTGGCCTTCTTGATAGAAATGGCTTATGGTGGCCATGGACTTAGCCAAATTTTGAAATCTCCAACCAATCTTGGCCTGTTAGAGTATCTTGGTTGGGTTGCTATGGGCTGGTACGGCCTACTTGATAGGCAATGTTTCAACTCTTGGAAGCTTTCGTGGTTGCTAAGCACTGTTCATGGCCTTCTTGATAGAAATGGCTTATGGTGGCCATGGACTTAGCCAAATTTTGAAATCTCCAACCAATCTTGGCCTGTTAGATTATCTTGGTTGGTTTGCTATGGGCTGGTACGGCCTACTTGATAGGCAATGTTTCAACTCTTGGAAGCTCTCGTGGTTGCTAAGCACTGTTCGTGGCCTTCTTGATAGAAATGGCTTATGGTGGCCATGGACTTAGCAAAATTTTGAAGTCTCCAACCAATCTTGGCCTGTTAGATTATCTTGGTTGGTTTGCTATGGGCTGGTACGGCCTACTTGATAGGCAATGTTTCAACTCTTGGAAGCTCTCGTGGTTGCTAAGCACTGTTCGTGGCCTTCTTGATAGAAATGGCTTATGGTGGCCATGGACTTAGCAAAATTTTGAAGTCTCCAACCAATCTTGGCCTGTTAGATTATCTTGGTTGGTTTGCTATGGGCTGGTACGGCCTACTTGATAGGCAATGTTTCAACTCTTGGAAGCTTTCGTGGTTGCTAAGCACTGTTCATGGCCTTCTTGATAGAAATGGCTTATGGTGGCCATGGACTTAGCCAAATTTTGAAATCTCCAACCAATCTTGGCCTGTTAGATTATCTTGGTTGGTTTGCTATGGGCTGGTACGGCCTACTTGATAGGCAATGTTTCAACTCTTGGAAGCTCTCGTGGTTGCTAAGCACTGTTCGTGGCCTTCTTGATAGAAATGGCTTATGGTGGCCATGGACTTAGCAAAATTTTGAAGTCTCCAACCAATCTTGGCCTGTTAGAGTATCTTGGTTGGGTTGCTATGGGCTGGTACGGC
>NW_026525944.1:42500-50000 GCF_943734725.1 Anopheles marshallii
TGTGTACCATGGCCTTTATCAGGCACTCTCTACTAGCTCCGGAATCGAACCCTGATTCCCGCTTCCCGTCACAACCATGGTAGTCCTCTACACTACCATCAATAGTTGATGGGGCACAGTCAAGTGAAAGATCGGTACCAGACTTCAACTCAATCGGCCGATTGGTTTAACTAATAAGTGCACCGGTCCTACCACCTTCAGAAGCAGCATTCCCGGCCTGTTGCATGTATTAGCTCTGGTTTTCATCAATCTTCCCCTGCTGTGTTATACTGAGCTTATGCGGTTTCTCGATTGTCGTGCAAAGTGTGTTATCACACATACCCAATATGCTCAACTCTCATGTTCGTTTGACGCACCAAACTTTATTAGTGATGCACCACACAACAGGTTTTAATATACGCGATCGTGTGTGTTTCAGTGTGAACTTGGTGCGCCAAGTCCATTTGTGATGCATCACTTAGCTAACCATCTTTCGGGACTGTTTAGGGTATGTGCTCCTCCACATCTATGCTTACTCGTACACATTCTCTGTCAATAGGTTTAAGATCGGGCATTCTACCATATCATTGCCTTAATGCTTTCAAATTCAGGCTACCAAGGTAACCTAATTGCGTTCGAAACTCAACTTGTGAGCTGTCGGCCCTAGAAGTTTTTTAGGCTGCTAGGACCTCTCTCTACATTTTGCCTTTGGACTTCTCGAAGCTCAACTTGTGAGCAGTTCCATGCACCACTACCCGTATCTCTTAGCTTAGTTCTAGCCATGTGCGTTCAAAGCTCAACGTTAAGCTGTGTACTGCACCACAATCCTTATATAATAAGCTTATCTCTAAGCTTTTTTGCGTTCAATGCTCAACGTTAAGCTATCCCTTCGCTTAGAACCTCGCTCTACATTTTGCCTTTGGACTTCTCGAAGCTCAACTTGTGAGCTGTTCCATGCACCACTATAGGTATCTCTTAGCTTAGTTCTAGCCATGTGCGTTCAAAGCTCAACGTTAAGCGGCCTCATGCACCACAACCCTTGTATCTTAAGCTTATCTCTAAGCTTTTTTGCGTTCAATGCTCAACGTTAAGCTATCCCTTCGCTTAGAACCTCGCTCTATATTCAACTTTCAGATACCTCGAAGCTCAACTTATGTGGTCTGCTTTCGCTCTTGAAGGGGAAATTTTTCTGACAGAGGGGGGTTTTTGGGCCAAATTATGCAATATTAGTTTAACCTCCGTCGCAGAACCACATTTGACCAGGTCGAGAAAAAAATTTTTTCGTGACGACCTGGTCCCCCATAGTAGGGAATGAACATGACATCTTAACCATATTTGACCATTTTCAAATTTCTCGTCGCGGAATGATGACTTTACTAGTAAAATTTTTTCCGGGTAGGGACCTCCCATACAAAATTTTCATCGCTCCAAAAGTGATTTCGTTTCACTTTTCAACATTTACAAGGTCCATAAATCATGTTTTGAGACGATATGGAAAAAAAAATTTTTTGCCCGTCTCGACCAACTCGACCGATGGTGACCACAGCAGGGTGCTCCATACAAATTTTCCTTATGTGGAATTTTCAGTGTAAAATAAGGTTTCTCCAATCGATCGCGGGTTTCACTTTTCATCATTTGCTAGGTCTAACTATGATGTTTTGAGTGGTCCCGCAAAAATTTTTTCTTGGACCGGGCCTTCCTTCCCGGCCCTGTCGGTGTGCTCTGCAGTAGGGTGCTCCATACAAATTTTGCTTATGTGGAATTTTTCAGTGTAAAATAAGGTTTCTCCAATCGATCGCGGGTTTCACTTTTCATCATTTGCTAGGTCTAACTATGATGTTTTGAGTGGTCCCGCAAAAATTTTTTCTTGGACCGGGCCTTCCTTCCCGGCCCTGTCGGTGTGCTCTGCAGTAGGGTGCTCCATACAAATTTTCCTTATGTGGAATTTTTCAGTGTAAAATAAGGTTTCTCCAATCGATCGCGGGTTTCACTTTTCATCATTTGCTAGGTCTAACTATGATGTTTTGAGTGGTCCCGCAAAAATTTTTTCTTGGACCGGGCCTTCCTTCCCGGCCCTGTCGGTGTGCTCTGCAGTAGGGTGCTCCATACAAATTTTCCTTATGTGGAATTTTTCAGTGTAAAATAAGGTTTCTCCAATCGATCGCGGGTTTCACTTTTCATCATTTGCTAGGTCTAACTATGATGTTTTGAGTGGTCCCGCAAAAATTTTTTCTTGGACCGGGCCTTCCTTCCCGGCCCTGTCGGTGTGCTCTGCAGTAGGGTGCTCCATACAAATTTTCCTTATGTGGAATTTTTCAGTGTAAAATAAGGTTTCTCCAATCGATCGCGGGTTTCACTTTTCATCATTTGCTAGGTCTAACTATGATGTTTTGAGTGGTCCCGCAAAAATTTTTTCTTGGACCGGGCCTTCCTTCCCGGCCCTGTCGGTGTGCTCTGCAGTAGGGTGCTCCATACAAATTTTCCTTATGTGGAATTTTTCAGTGTAAAATAAGGTTTCTCCAATCGATCGCGGGTTTCACTTTTCATCATTTGCTAGGTCTAACTATGATGTTTTGAGTGGTCCCGCAAAAATTTTTTCTTGGACCGGGCCTTCCTTCCCGGCCCTGTCGGTGTGCTCTGCAGTAGGGTGCTCCATACAAATTTTCCTTATGTGGAATTTTTCAGTGTAAAATAAGGTTTCTCCAATCGATCGCGGGTTTCACTTTTCATCATTTGCTAGGTCTAACTATGATGTTTTGAGTGGTCCCGCAAAAATTTTTTCTTGGACCGGGCCTTCCTTCCCGGCCCTGTCGGTGTGCTCTGCAGTAGGGTGCTCCATACAAATTTTCCTTATGTGGAATTTTTCAGTGTAAAATAAGGTTTCTCCAATCGATCGCGGGTTTCACTTTTCATCATTTGCTAGGTCTAACTATGATGTTTTGAGTGGTCCCGCAAAAATTTTTTCTTGGACCGGGCCTTCCTTCCCGGCCCTGTCGGTGTGCTCTGCAGTAGGGTGCTCCATACAAATTTTCCTTATGTGGAATTTTTCAGTGTAAAATAAGGTTTCTCCAATCGATCGCGGGTTTCACTTTTCATCATTTGCTAGGTCTAACTATGATGTTTTGAGTGGTCCCGCAAAAATTTTTTCTTGGACCGGGCCTTCCTTCCCGGCCCTGTCGGTGTGCTCTGCAGTAGGGTGCTCCATACAAATTTTCCTTATGTGGAATTTTTCAGTGTAAAATAAGGTTTCTCCAATCGATCGCGGGTTTCACTTTTCATCATTTGCTAGGTCTAACTATGATGTTTTGAGTGGTCCCGCAAAAATTTTTTCTTGGACCGGGCCTTCCTTCCCGGCCCTGTCGGTGTGCTCTGCAGTAGGGTGCTCCATACAAATTTTCCTTATGTGGAATTTTTCAGTGTAAAATAAGGTTTCTCCAATCGATCGCGGGTTTCACTTTTCATCATTTGCTAGGTCTAACTATGATGTTTTGAGTGGTCCCGCAAAAATTTTTTCTTGGACCGGGCCTTCCTTCCCGGCCCTGTCGGTGTGCTCTGCAGTAGGGTGCTCCATACAAATTTTCCTTATGTGGAATTTTTCAGTGTAAAATAAGGTTTCTCCAATCGATCGCGGGTTTCACTTTTCATCATTTGCTAGGTCTAACTATGATGTTTTGAGTGGTCCCGCAAAAATTTTTTCTTGGACCGGGCCTTCCTTCCCGGCCCTGTCGGTGTGCTCTGCAGTAGGGTGCTCCATACAAATTTTCCTTATGTGGAATTTTTCAGTGTAAAATAAGGTTTCTCCAATCGATCGCGGGTTTCACTTTTCATCATTTGCTAGGTCTAACTATGATGTTTTGAGTGGTCCCGCAAAAATTTTTTCTTGGACCGGGCCTTCCTTCCCGGCCCTGTCGGTGTGCTCTGCAGTAGGGTGCTCCATACAAATTTTCCTTATGTGGAATTTTTCAGTGTAAAATAAGGTTTCTCCAATCGATCGCGGGTTTCACTTTTCATCATTTGCTAGGTCTAACTATGATGTTTTGAGTGGTCCCGCAAAAATTTTTTCTTGGACCGGGCCTTCCTTCCCGGCCCTGTCGGTGTGCTCTGCAGTAGGGTGCTCCATACAAATTTTCCTTATGTGGAATTTTTCAGTGTAAAATAAGGTTTCTCCAATCGATCGCGGGTTTCACTTTTCATCATTTGCTAGGTCTAACTATGATGTTTTGAGTGGTCCCGCAAAAATTTTTTCTTGGACCGGGCCTTCCTTCCCGGCCCTGTCGGTGTGCTCTGCAGTAGGGTGCTCCATACAAATTTTCCTTATGTGGAATTTTTCAGTGTAAAATAAGGTTTCTCCAATCGATCGCGGGTTTCACTTTTCATCATTTGCTAGGTCTAACTATGATGTTTTGAGTGGTCCCGCAAAAATTTTTTCTTGGACCGGGCCTTCCTTCCCGGCCCTGTCGGTGTGCTCTGCAGTAGGGTGCTCCATACAAATTTTCCTTATGTGGAATTTTTCAGTGTAAAATAAGGTTTCTCCAATCGATCGCGGGTTTCACTTTTCATCATTTGCTAGGTCTAACTATGATGTTTTGAGTGGTCCCGCAAAAATTTTTTCTTGGACCGGGCCTTCCTTCCCGGCCCTGTCGGTGTGCTCTGCAGTAGGGTGCTCCATACAAATTTTCCTTATGTGGAATTTTTCAGTGTAAAATAAGGTTTCTCCAATCGATCGCGGGTTTCACTTTTCATCATTTGCTAGGTCTAACTATGATGTTTTGAGTGGTCCCGCAAAAATTTTTTCTTGGACCGGGCCTTCCTTCCCGGCCCTGTCGGTGTGCTCTGCAGTAGGGTGCTCCATACAAATTTTCCTTATGTGGAATTTTTCAGTGTAAAATAAGGTTTCTCCAATCGATCGCGGGTTTCACTTTTCATCATTTGCTAGGTCTAACTATGATGTTTTGAGTGGTCCCGCAAAAATTTTTTCTTGGACCGGGCCTTCCTTCCCGGCCCTGTCGGTGTGCTCTGCAGTAGGGTGCTCCATACAAATTTTCCTTATGTGGAATTTTTCAGTGTAAAATAAGGTTTCTCCAATCGATCGCGGGTTTCACTTTTCATCATTTGCTAGGTCTAACTATGATGTTTTGAGTGGTCCCGCAAAAATTTTTTCTTGGACCGGGCCTTCCTTCCCGGCCCTGTCGGTGTGCTCTGCAGTAGGGTGCTCCATACAAATTTTCCTTATGTGGAATTTTTCAGTGTAAAATAAGGTTTCTCCAATCGATCGCGGGTTTCACTTTTCATCATTTGCTAGGTCTAACTATGATGTTTTGAGTGGTCCCGCAAAAATTTTTTCTTGGACCGGGCCTTCCTTCCCGGCCCTGTCGGTGTGCTCTGCAGTAGGGTGCTCCATACAAATTTTCCTTATGTGGAATTTTTCAGTGTAAAATAAGGTTTCTCCAATCGATCGCGGGTTTCACTTTTCATCATTTGCTAGGTCTAACTATGATGTTTTGAGTGGTCCCGCAAAAATTTTTTCTTGGACCGGGCCTTCCTTCCCGGCCCTGTCGGTGTGCTCTGCAGTAGGGTGCTCCATACAAATTTTCCTTATGTGGAATTTTTCAGTGTAAAATAAGGTTTCTCCAATCGATCGCGGGTTTCACTTTTCATCATTTGCTAGGTCTAACTATGATGTTTTGAGTGGTCCCGCAAAAATTTTTTCTTGGACCGGGCCTTCCTTCCCGGCCCTGTCGGTGTGCTCTGCAGTAGGGTGCTCCATACAAATTTTCCTTATGTGGAATTTTTCAGTGTAAAATAAGGTTTCTCCAATCGATCGCGGGTTTCACTTTTCATCATTTGCTAGGTCTAACTATGATGTTTTGAGTGGTCCCGCAAAAATTTTTTCTTGGACCGGGCCTTCCTTCCCGGCCCTGTCGGTGTGCTCTGCAGTAGGGTGCTCCATACAAATTTTCCTTATGTGGAATTTTTCAGTGTAAAATAAGGTTTCTCCAATCGATCGCGGGTTTCACTTTTCATCATTTGCTAGGTCTAACTATGATGTTTTGAGTGGTCCCGCAAAAATTTTTTCTTGGACCGGGCCTTCCTTCCCGGCCCTGTCGGTGTGCTCTGCAGTAGGGTGCTCCATACAAATTTTCCTTATGTGGAATTTTTCAGTGTAAAATAAGGTTTCTCCAATCGATCGCGGGTTTCACTTTTCATCATTTGCTAGGTCTAACTATGATGTTTTGAGTGGTCCCGCAAAAATTTTTTCTTGGACCGGGCCTTCCTTCCCGGCCCTGTCGGTGTGCTCTGCAGTAGGGTGCTCCATACAAATTTTCCTTATGTGGAATTTTTCAGTGTAAAATAAGGTTTCTCCAATCGATCGCGGGTTTCACTTTTCATCATTTGCTAGGTCTAACTATGATGTTTTGAGTGGTCCCGCAAAAATTTTTTCTCTTGGCCAGTCGACCCTTTCGTCCATGTCGGTGTGTTCTGCAGTAGGGTGCTCCAACCAAGTTTTCCTAATGAAAGTTTTTCGTGGTTTCGTGTGAGTTAAAAACTCCGGAACTTGGCTTATTTTCACCATAATTTCCACATATGGTGACCAACTCAATAAACGTTTTGTGCGTATCCTATGGACAGTTTTTCGCGTTCAACTTGGTGAACTAGGGTTGTTTTCCCGAAGGGTAGAAAAATCTGGACTTAGCCAAATTTTGAAATCTCCAACCAATCTTGGCCTGTTAGATTATCTTGGTTGGGTTGCTATGGGCTGCTACGGCCTACTTGATAGGCAATGTTTCAACTCTTGGAAGCTTTCGTGGTTGTTTAGAACTGTCCATGGCCTTCTTGATAGAAATGGCTTATCGTGGCCATGGACTTAGCAACATTTTGAGATCCAATCTTGGCCTGTTAGAGTATCTTGGTTGGGTTGCTATGGGCTGGTACGGCCTACTTGATAGGCAATGTTTCAACTCTTGGAAGCTTTCGTGGTTGCTAAGCACTGTTCATGGCCTTCTTGATAGAAATGGCTTATGGTGGCCATGGACTTAGCCAAATTTTGAAATCTCCAACCAATCTTGGCCTGTTAGATTATCTTGGTTGGTTTGCTATGGGCTGGTACGGCCTACTTGATAGGCAATGTTTCAACTCTTGGAAGCTCTCGTGGTTGCTAAGCACTGTTCGTGGCCTTCTTGATAGAAATGGCTTATGGTGGCCATGGACTTAGCAAAATTTTGAAGTCTCCAACCAATCTTGGCCTGTTAGATTATCTTGGTTGGTTTGCTATGGGCTGGTACGGCCTACTTGATAGGCAATGTTTCAACTCTTGGAAGCTCTCGTGGTTGCTAAGCACTGTTCGTGGCCTTCTTGATAGAAATGGCTTATGGTGGCCATGGACTTAGCCAAATTTTGAAATCTCCAACCAATCTTGGCCTGTTAGAGTATCTTGGTTGGGTTGCTATGGGCTGGTACGGCCTACTTGATAGGCAATGTTTCAACTCTTGGAAGCTTTCGTGGTTGCTAAGCACTGTTCAT
>NW_026525944.1:60000-67116 GCF_943734725.1 Anopheles marshallii
TTGCATGTATTAGCTCTGGTTTTCATCAATCTTCCCCTGCTGTGTTATACTGAGCTTATGCGGTTTCTCGATTGTCGTGCAAAGTGTGTTATCACACATACCCAATATGCTCAACTCTCATGTTCGTTTGACGCACCAAACTTTATTAGTGATGCACCACACAACAGGTTTTAATATACGCGATCGTGTGTGATTCAGTGTGAACTTGGTGCGCCAAGTCCATTTGTGATGCATCACTTAGCTAACCATCTTTCGGGACTGTTTAGGGTATGTGCTCCTCCACATCTATGCTTACTCGTACACATTCTCTGTCAATAGGTTTAAGATCGGGCATTCTACCATATCATTGCCTTAATGCTTTCAAATCAAGGCTACCAGGGTAGCCTAATTGCGTTCGAAACTCAACTTGTGAGCTGTCGGCCCTAGAAGTTTTTTAGGCTGCTAGGACCTCTCTCTATATTTTGCCTTTGGACTTCTCGAAGCTCAACTTGTGAGCAGTTCCATGCACCACTACCCGTATCTCTTAGCTTAGTTCTAGCCATGTGCGTTCAAAGCTCAACGTTAAGCTGTGTCCTGCACCACAATCGTTATATAATAAGCTTATCTCTAAGCTTTTTGCGTTCAATGCTCAACGTTAAGCTATCCCTTCGCTTAGAACCTCGCTCTACATTTTGCCTTTGGACTTCTCGAAGCTCAACTTGTGAGCAGTTCCATGCACCACTATAGGTATCTCTTAGCTTAGTTCTAGCCATGTGCGTTCAAAGCTCAACGTTAAGCTGTGTCCTGCACCACAATCGTTATATAATAAGCTTATCTCTAAGCTTTTTTGCGTTCAATGCTCAACGTTAAGCTATCCCTTCGCTTAGAACCTCGCTCTATATTCAACTTTCAGATACCTCAAATCTCAACTTATGTGGTCTGCTATCGAGCTTGAAGGGCTTCGTTCTCTGACAGAGGGGGGTTTTTGGGCCAAATTATGCAATATTAGTTTAACCTCCGTCGCAGAACCACATTTGACCAGGTCGAGAAAAAAATTTTTTCGTGACGACCTGGTCCCCCATAGTAGGGAATGAACATGACATCTTAACCATATTTAACCATTTTCAAATTTCTCGTCGCGGAATGATGACTTTACTAGTAAAATTTGTTCCGGGTAGGGACCTCCCATACAAAATTTTCATCGCTCCAAAAGTGATTTTGTTTCACTTTTCAACATTTACAAGGTCCATAAATCATGTTTTGAGACGATATGG
Source organism: Anopheles marshallii (assembly GCF_943734725.1). NCBI lineage: Eukaryota > Metazoa > Arthropoda > Insecta > Diptera > Culicidae > Anopheles > Anopheles marshallii. The sequence continues at coordinate 61,254 of NW_026525944.1, forward strand.
AAAAAAAAATTTTTTGCCCGTCTCGACCAACTCGACCGATGGTGACCACAGTAGGGTGCTCCATACAAATTTTCCTTATGTGGAATTTTCAGTGTAAAATAAGGTTTCTCCAATCGATCGCGGGTTTCACTTTTCATCATTTGCTAGGTCTAACTATGATGTTTTGAGTGGTCCCGCAAAAATTTTTTCTCTTGGCCAGTCGACCCTTTCGTCCATGTCGGTGTGTTCTGCAGTAGGGTGCTCCATACAAATTTTCCTTATGTGGAATTTTTCAGTGTAAAATAAGGTTTCTCCAATCGATCGCGGGTTTCACTTTTCATCATTTGCTAGGTCTAACTATGATGTTTTGAGTGGTCCCGCAAAAATTTTTTCTTGGACCGGGCCTTCCTTCCCGGCCCTGTCGGTGTGCTCTGCAGTAGGGTGCTCCATACAAATTTTCCTTATGTGGAATTTTTCAGTGTAAAATAAGGTTTCTCCAATCGATCGCGGGTTTCACTTTTCATCATTTGCTAGGTCTAACTATGATGTTTTGAGTGGTCCCGCAAAAATTTTTTCTTGGACCGGGCCTTCCTTCCCGGCCCTGTCGGTGTGCTCTGCAGTAGGGTGCTCCATACAAATTTTCCTTATGTGGAATTTTTCAGTGTAAAATAAGGTTTCTCCAATCGATCGCGGGTTTCACTTTTCATCATTTGCTAGGTCTAACTATGATGTTTTGAGTGGTCCCGCAAAAATTTTTTCTTGGACCGGGCCTTCCTTCCCGGCCCTGTCGGTGTGCTCTGCAGTAGGGTGCTCCATACAAATTTTCCTTATGTGGAATTTTTCAGTGTAAAATAAGGTTTCTCCAATCGATCGCGGGTTTCACTTTTCATCATTTGCTAGGTCTAACTATGATGTTTTGAGTGGTCCCGCAAAAATTTTTTCTTGGACCGGGCCTTCCTTCCCGGCCCTGTCGGTGTGCTCTGCAGTAGGGTGCTCCATACAAATTTTCCTTATGTGGAATTTTTCAGTGTAAAATAAGGTTTCTCCAATCGATCGCGGGTTTCACTTTTCATCATTTGCTAGGTCTAACTATGATGTTTTGAGTGGTCCCGCAAAAATTTTTTCTTGGACCGGGCCTTCCTTCCCGGCCCTGTCGGTGTGCTCTGCAGTAGGGTGCTCCATACAAATTTTCCTTATGTGGAATTTTTCAGTGTAAAATAAGGTTTCTCCAATCGATCGCGGGTTTCACTTTTCATCATTTGCTAGGTCTAACTATGATGTTTTGAGTGGTCCCGCAAAAATTTTTTCTTGGACCGGGCCTTCCTTCCCGGCCCTGTCGGTGTGCTCTGCAGTAGGGTGCTCCATACAAATTTTCCTTATGTGGAATTTTTCAGTGTAAAATAAGGTTTCTCCAATCGATCGCGGGTTTCACTTTTCATCATTTGCTAGGTCTAACTATGATGTTTTGAGTGGTCCCGCAAAAATTTTTTCTTGGACCGGGCCTTCCTTCCCGGCCCTGTCGGTGTGCTCTGCAGTAGGGTGCTCCATACAAATTTTCCTTATGTGGAATTTTTCAGTGTAAAATAAGGTTTCTCCAATCGATCGCGGGTTTCACTTTTCATCATTTGCTAGGTCTAACTATGATGTTTTGAGTGGTCCCGCAAAAATTTTTTCTTGGACCGGGCCTTCCTTCCCGGCCCTGTCGGTGTGCTCTGCAGTAGGGTGCTCCATACAAATTTTCCTTATGTGGAATTTTTCAGTGTAAAATAAGGTTTCTCCAATCGATCGCGGGTTTCACTTTTCATCATTTGCTAGGTCTAACTATGATGTTTTGAGTGGTCCCGCAAAAATTTTTTCTTGGACCGGGCCTTCCTTCCCGGCCCTGTCGGTGTGCTCTGCAGTAGGGTGCTCCATACAAATTTTCCTTATGTGGAATTTTTCAGTGTAAAATAAGGTTTCTCCAATCGATCGCGGGTTTCACTTTTCATCATTTGCTAGGTCTAACTATGATGTTTTGAGTGGTCCCGCAAAAATTTTTTCTTGGACCGGGCCTTCCTTCCCGGCCCTGTCGGTGTGCTCTGCAGTAGGGTGCTCCATACAAATTTTCCTTATGTGGAATTTTTCAGTGTAAAATAAGGTTTCTCCAATCGATCGCGGGTTTCACTTTTCATCATTTGCTAGGTCTAACTATGATGTTTTGAGTGGTCCCGCAAAAATTTTTTCTTGGACCGGGCCTTCCTTCCCGGCCCTGTCGGTGTGCTCTGCAGTAGGGTGCTCCATACAAATTTTCCTTATGTGGAATTTTTCAGTGTAAAATAAGGTTTCTCCAATCGATCGCGGGTTTCACTTTTCATCATTTGCTAGGTCTAACTATGATGTTTTGAGTGGTCCCGCAAAAATTTTTTCTTGGACCGGGCCTTCCTTCCCGGCCCTGTCGGTGTGCTCTGCAGTAGGGTGCTCCATACAAATTTTCCTTATGTGGAATTTTTCAGTGTAAAATAAGGTTTCTCCAATCGATCGCGGGTTTCACTTTTCATCATTTGCTAGGTCTAACTATGATGTTTTGAGTGGTCCCGCAAAAATTTTTTCTTGGACCGGGCCTTCCTTCCCGGCCCTGTCGGTGTGCTCTGCAGTAGGGTGCTCCATACAAATTTTCCTTATGTGGAATTTTTCAGTGTAAAATAAGGTTTCTCCAATCGATCGCGGGTTTCACTTTTCATCATTTGCTAGGTCTAACTATGATGTTTTGAGTGGTCCCGCAAAAATTTTTTCTTGGACCGGGCCTTCCTTCCCGGCCCTGTCGGTGTGCTCTGCAGTAGGGTGCTCCATACAAATATTCCTTATGTGGAATTTTTCAGTGTAAAATAAGGTTTCTCCAATCGATCGCGGGTTTCACTTTTCATCATTTGCTAGGTCTAACTATGATGTTTTGAGTGGTCCCGCAAAAATTTTTTCTCTTAGCCAGTCGACCCTTTCGTCCATGTCGGTGTGTTCTGCAGTAGGGTGCTCCAACCAAGTTTTCCTAATGAAAGTTTTTCGTGGTTTCGTGTGAGTTAAAAACTCCGGAACTTGGCTTATTTTCACCATAATTTCCACATATGGTGACCAACTCAATAAACGTTTTGTGCGTATCCTATGGACAGTTTTTCGCGTTCAACTTGGTGAACTAGGGTTGTTTTCCCGAAGGGTAAAAAAATCTGGACTTAGCCAAATTTTGAAATCTCCAACCAATCTTGGCCTGTTAGATTATCTTGGTTGGGTTGCTATGGGCTGCTACGGCCTACTTGATAGGCAATGTTTCAACTCTTGGAAGCTTTCGTGGTTGTTTAGAACTGTCCATGGCCTTCTTGATAGAAATGGCTTATCGTGGCCATGGACTTAGCAACATTTTGAGATCCAATCTTGGCCTGTTAGATTATCTTGGTTGGTTTGCTATGGGCTGGTACGGCCTACTTGATAGGCAATGTTTCAACTCTTGGAAGCTTTCGTGGTTGCTAAGCACAGTTCGTGGCCTTCTTGATAGAAATGGCTTATGGTGGCCATGGACTTAGCCAAATTTTGAAATCTCCAACCAATCTTGGCCTGTTAGAGTATCTTGGTTGGGTTGCTATGGGCTGGTACGGCCTACTTGATAGGCAATGTTTCAACTCTTGGAAGCTTTCGTGGTTGCTAAGCACTGTTCATGGCCTTCTTGATAGAAATGGCTTATGGTGGCCATGGACTTAGCCAAATTTTGAAATCTCCAACCAATCTTGGCCTGTTAGATTATCTTGGTTGGTTTGCTATGGGCTGGTACGGCCTACTTGATAGGCAATGTTTCAACTCTTGGAAGCTCTCGTGGTTGCTAAGCACTGTTCGTGGCCTTCTTGATAGAAATGGCTTATGGTGGCCATGGACTTAGCAAAATTTTGAAGTCTCCAACCAATCTTGGCCTGTTAGATTATCTTGGTTGGTTTGCTATGGGCTGGTACGGCCTACTTGATAGGCAATGTTTCAACTCTTGGAAGCTTTCGTGGTTGCTAAGCACAGTTCGTGGCCTTCTTGATAGAAATGGCTTATGGTGGCCATGGACTTAGCCAAATTTTGAAATCTCCAACCAATCTTGGCCTGTTAGAGTATCTTGGTTGGTTTGCTATGGGCTGGTACGGCCTACTTGATAGGCAATGTTTCAACTCTTGGAAGCTTTCGTGGTTGCTAAGCACTGTTCATGGCCTTCTTGATAGAAATGGCTTATGGTGGCCATGGACTTAGCCAAATTTTGAAATCTCCAACCAATCTTGGCCTGTTAGATTATCTTGGTTGGTTTGCTATGGGCTGGTACGGCCTACTTGATAGGCAATGTTTCAACTCTTGGAAGCTTTCGTGGTTGCTAAGCACAGTTCGTGGCCTTCTTGATAGAAATGGCTTATGGTGGCCATGGACTTAGCCAAATTTTGAAATCTCCAACCAATCTTGGCCTGTTAGAGTATCTTGGTTGGGTTGCTATGGGCTGGTACGGCCTACTTGATAGGCAATGTTTCAACTCTTGGAAGCTTTCGTGGTTGCTAAGCACTGTTCATGGCCTTCTTGATAGAAATGGCTTATGGTGGCCATGGACTTAGCCAAATTTTGAAATCTCCAACCAATCTTGGCCTGTTAGATTATCTTGGTTGGTTTGCTATGGGCTGGTACGGCCTACTTGATAGGCAATGTTTCAACTCTTGGAAGCTCTCGTGGTTGCTAAGCACTGTTCGTGGCCTTCTTGATAGAAATGGCTTATGGTGGCCATGGACTTAGCAAAATTTTGAAGTCTCCAACCAATCTTGGCCTGTTAGATTATCTTGGTTGGTTTGCTATGGGCTGGTACGGCCTACTTGATAGGCAATGTTTCAACTCTTGGAAGCTCTCGTGGTTGCTAAGCACTGTTCGTGGCCTTCTTGATAGAAATGGCTTATGGTGGCCATGGACTTAGCAAAATTTTGAAGTCTCCAACCAATCTTGGCCTGTTAGATTATCTTGGTTGGTTTGCTATGGGCTGGTACGGCCTACTTGATAGGCAATGTTTCAACTCTTGGAAGCTTTCGTGGTTGCTAAGCACTGTTCATGGCCTTCTTGATAGAAATGGCTTATGGTGGCCATGGACTTAGCCAAATTTTGAAATCTCCAACCAATCTTGGCCTGTTAGATTATCTTGGTTGGTTTGCTATGGGCTGGTACGGCCTACTTGATAGGCAATGTTTCAACTCTTGGAAGCTCTCGTGGTTGCTAAGCACTGTTCGTGGCCTTCTTGATAGAAATGGCTTATGGTGGCCATGGACTTAGCAAAATTTTGAAGTCTCCAACCAATCTTGGCCTGTTAGATTATCTTGGTTGGTTTGCTATGGGCTGGTACGGCCTACTTGATAGGCAATGTTTCAACTCTTGGAAGCTCTCGTGGTTGCTAAGCACTGTTCGTGGCCTTCTTGATAGAAATGGCTTATGGTGGCCATGGACTTAGCAAAATTTTGAAGTCTCCAACCAATCTTGGCCTGTTAGATTATCTTGGTTGGTTTGCTATGGGCTGGTACGGCCTACTTGATAGGCAATGTTTCAACTCTTGGAACCTTTCGTGGTTGCTAAGCACTGTCCATGGCCTTCTTGATAGAAATGGCTTATGGTGGCCATGGACTTAGCAAAATTTTGAAGTCTCCAACCAATCTTGGCCTGTTAGATTATCTTGGTTGGTTTGCTATGGGCTGGTACGGCCTACTTGATAGGCAATGTTTCAACTCTTGGAAGCTCTCGTGGTTGCTAAGCACTGTTCGTGGCCTTCTTGATAGAAATGGCTTATGGTGGCCATGGACTTAGCAAAATTTTGAAGTCTCCAACCAATCTTGGCCTGTTAGATTATCTTGGTTGGTTTGCT